>NC_081842.1:152965480-153030480 GCF_963259705.1 Myotis daubentonii
TTTGCCGGGGTGTTTTTGTTTGTGTTTTGGGCTGCAACAGTCACAACTAAATACCTACTACGTTGCAGATTCTATGATATATCTTGAAAACACATCCCTACTCTGAAGGTGCACACAGTTTAGTAAGTGATATAAACATGTACAATCTATACCAATAAAAGACAAACATGCAAACTAACCATACCTTTGCTATGCCTTAAGTCACGCCCACCACCAGAGTGACTATATGCAAATTAACCAAACCAAGATGGCGGCCGGCAGTCACGGAGCTGGAGCCAAGTAGGAGGCTTGGTTGCCCCAATGATGGAGGAAGCCAAGCTTCCCGCTAGCCGCCTGGCTCTGAGCTCCACTCAAAGCAACAAAGTTTCAATTATAGAAGGTAAATAAACCCCAGATACCTGCTTTCAGCCGGCCGTGGCCATGGAGCCGGAGCGAGCAGGCTCCCCTCCCACCCGACCTGGCCGGCTCTAAGCTCCTCTCAAGGCTACAAAGTTTCAATTATAGAAGGTAAATAAATCCCAGAATAAAATTAAAAAAAAGAAAAAAAGGAAAGGCTGGGAGCTTCCATCGCCAGGGAGCTTGGCCAGCCTGAAAATGGCCCTCAGCCCCTCACGCAGACTGGCCAGGCAACCCAGTGGGGACCCCCCACCCTAAAGGGGGTGTGCCCAGCCTGAAAACAGCCATCAGCCCCTCACTCAGGTTGGCCAAACCTCCATGGGGTGAGGGTTCCCACTGGGGGGGCTTGACCAGCCAGCAAACAGCCATCAGCCCCTCACCCAGGCTGGCCAGGCACCCCAGTGGGGACCCCCACCCTGAAGGGGATGTGACCAGCTGCAAACACCCATCAGCCCCTCACCCAGGCTGGCCAGGCACCCAAGTGGGACCACCACCCTGATCTGGGACACCCTTCAGGGCAAACCAGCTGGCCCCCACCCATGCACCAGGCCTCTATCCTATATAGTAAAAGGGTAATATGCAAACTGACCCTAACAGCAGAAAGACTGGGAATGATTGGTCACTATGACACACACTGACCACCAAGGGGCAGACGCTCAATGTAGGAGCTGCCCCCTGGTGATCAGTGCGCTCCCACAGGGGAGCTCTGCTCAGCCACAAGCCAGGGTGATGGCTGCCAATACAGCGGTGGTGGCGGGAGCCTCTCCTGCCTCCTCAGCAGCGCTAAGGATGTCCAACTGCAGCTTAGGCCTGCTCCCCGCTGGTAAGTGGACATCCCCCGAGGGCTCCTGCGCCGCCAGAGGGATGTCTGACTGCCAGCTTGGGCCTGATCCCACATCCTCGAAGGGGTCCCAGACTGCAAGAGGGCACAGGCCGGGCTGAGGGAGCCCCCTGAGTGCACAAAATTTTGTGCACCGGTCCTCTAGTATAACATAATACAATAATGAATGGACAAAGCAGAACAGAAAAGACAATCAGAGAAAGTCAGGGAAGGTTTCACAGGGATATCCAAATTGGCTTTAAGGGAGAAAAGAAATTTGATAGTAAGACTTAAAGGTCATTTCCTTATATGAAACTCTAGGAAAGACAAATTTAATCTAAAGTGATAAAAGGTAGACCAGTGGTTGCTTAAACCAGAGATGGGGATTGGAGATTGATTGAGATGCATGTATACAAGAGAACCATTGAAGTGATGGAAAGGTTCAGAATCACTGGTTGTAGTAAAGGTTACCCGGGTATATACATTTGTTAAAGCTCATCAAATCATAAACTTGAAATATGTGCATTTTACCATATATAATTTATACTTCAGTAAAGTTAAAAAATGTTTAAAGGACTGGGGAAACCAGACTTTTGTGTGGCAAAAACTCTTCTGTATTCCAATTACAAGGTAGTTATGGGTATTCTGTGAGGAGGAAAATGTTTTCTCTAAATAAACAGTTTAAAACTCCAGCGCTGTTTCTTATTTTAGACCTCTCCTAAAGAAGTAATGGGCAAAAAATGTAGAGCTCAGCAGAGTTCCAACAGAACAGACTATTTCAAAGTTTATATAACATTGCTAAAAAAAGCATTTTCCTAATACAAATTTCCATTTATAATGTAATTATTGAATGTGGGGGTAAGAGACTACTAGCTGAGGAGTTAATGAGTTCTTTTTAGCTAGCTTTATGATTCACATCTTTGGGATTATTTAAGCTTTAAAATAAGAAGGCTTGTTTCTCTATGATTTCTTTCATTTTCAAGATTCAATTATTCTTACAAGGTTGAAATCTCTATGTAGAGTTCTCAAAATGAAATCCCTACGGTAAGTCCCACATGTTGAAATTGAGGCATTAAAACAAGTTCTGTCAAATACACTAATATCAGAAGTACTTTATGCAACTTTCGAGATTGGTCATTTGAGCTTCTTAGTCAAATTTATTATCTTCCTAATTAAATTCCATTTAACTTATATCTGTTATTTCTTATTACCTGATCACCGTTTCTTCTAAAATTTCTATAGTGCTAGATATATTATTATGCTACATATACCACTCCTTTGCTTTGAAAATGAAGAAATTAAGGGTTATAGAGATTAAATACCTTGCTCAAAATATCATCTTTGCAAAGAAAAAAACTATTAGATAAATATACATTAAATAATGTTTAGTAAAAAGTTTTAGAAATTATGTATATATGAATGGATAAATATTGATACAAATATAGAAATATTTTTTCTGGAAGAATACTCAACAGAAAGTTAGTAAAGCTACTTTTAGAGAGAATGGCTAGGATGGAGAGAGGTATTTCTATTTTTACTTTCTGTAGCACTAAAAAATTTCCAACATGAACATTTGTTAATTCTACTGTTTAAAAAATTATATTCTTCAGTTGCACTTATGGGTTATATTTTCCTTCTATTTTCTATATTTAAGAAAAAAAGGAATATTTGGCTTTTTAAATTTTCTTCTTTTTTAAACAATATACCAGTGGTTTAGTTGTTAATTTAGTTGCTTAAAGCACGAAGAACAAAGGTCATAGGCTTGATTAATTACATTTGCAAAGAATAAAAATAGCCCTTGGTCACAGAATGCATTTTTAACTTTAAAAAGTCATCTGGCAAACTCGAGCTGCTGATCACAAGGATGAATCAGGTAAGTGCATATGGCTGACTCAATACAAAACATTAATACTGGAAAATAACTCTAAGTAATATCTTACTGACAGAGGGTAAGAGAGTAGGCTGCAAAATTATTCATCTCTAACTAAATAATTCATTTTCATATTTATCAATTTAATGCGCTTCTGAACAGAATATAAACAAGACCTTAACTGTAAGAGAAAATACAGACCTTGTAACTTTCAGAAAAGCCAAAAAGTATATATCACAAAACCTGCTATTTTTTAAAATAATATATTTCTTATTAGTACTATACCATATAGACATGAAATAAAATATATGTGCATGTGTGTATATATATATATGTATACCTGCAACATCTTCTGGATCTGATACAACAATATGTGCATTTAGTTCTTGTAGCTTGTGATGCAGTTCTTCTAATTTTTTATTCGATTTTTTCAAAATGTTGTCCACATAAGCCAAATTTTTTTTATCTGTTGTGACTTTCCTCAGATTTTCAGCTCCTTCTTTGATTTTCAGTTCTTTCCTTATTTCTCTCTTGATTCGATCCTTGATATCATCCAATTTCTGTTGCACCATTGTATCTGAAAAGTCTAATTTTTGAACAGCACTCACGTTCTCAGAAAATGGAAGACTTCGGGAATCTCCCTAGAGAAAAAAATAAACATATAGGTGAGGGTTTAGGAAAGTTAGCTGCTCAGTAAAATGCACAGCATAAGAATAAACTATATATAAAGCAATCCTTTATTAAGTATATTACATTCAATTCTTTCCTTAATAAGCAACAGACTTCTTATTTACCTTTATTATAACCATACAAAACCCTAAGTTCAAACACTGCTCACTCAACTAAGTAGCATTACCTGACAAATTTATATTAAAATAATTACAACATATCTACATACAAAGATTGTGTAAAAATATTTAGATTTTCGATATTCTATGATTCCAAGATACAGCCAATGCCCAAACTCTGATTCTTGGTTATGTTATTTAACCTATCAAAAACTTGGTTTAATTGTCTATAAAATATAAATAATAATATTTGCCACCTTTCAGAGATATTGTGATAATTCAACATATTATGTGAAGCTCCACACATAATTCTTAGCCCATTGTAGTCACTTAATAAGTGAAAATTATTAAGTTCCATAGTAAGGTAAAATTCCATTTTATCTTCTATGAGAAAACTATGAACAATAAACTAACATAGGCAAAAATAAAATTATATTCTTTTAACAACTTTTTAATGAATTAAGGCTTGGAAAGGCTATATTCAGAACTCTATTTATATATTTCATGGCTAAGTATCCCAACTGATAATTTGGTTGACCCATTTTAAAAACATCATCACTATAAAACATACCTAAATTATGTCCTACTGACAGAAGCTAAGATAATACCTTGTACCAGTTATTTATCTTAAATTGAAAATCAAATCAGGTTGCCCATATAATCTACATCTAAAAAACCCAAATTTATATTTTAGCATCATTCAGTATTTTATACTCCATTACTATAATACTCTTGGTTTTAAAATTGAGAAATAAACTAGAGAAAATGTTTACCTTTTGGAAGAGAAATTGTTTGTGAAGGATATACAGAGAGAGACTTACTTTTTACTGTGCACCCTTTATGTACCTTTTAAACTACAGATCTAATTAATTAAAACATTTTCTTTAACTTTTTGGGGAATTCATCACAAGAATTAAGTTCTATTTAAATTCTTGATGTAGCCTGGACTGTGTGGCTCAGTGATTGAGCATCGACCTATGAACTCAGAGGTCAAGGTTCCATTCCCAGTCAGGGCACATGCGCAGGATGCAGGCTGGATCCCCAATGGGGGGTGTGCAGGAGGCAGCCAATCAATGATTCTCATCACTGATGTTTCCCTCTCTTTCTCCCTCTGCATTCCTTTCTGAAATCAATAAAAGTATATGTTTTAAAAAATTCTTGATGCAAACACTTTTTACATCTAATCCTTAACCTCTAAAAAACCTGTGCCAATAGGCACACTATGCAAAAAACAAAGTAGTTTATCTATAAATCTGTTCCTAACTGCTTTAGGGCCAAGAATCCCTTTCAAACTCTCACCAAAAAATAAAACAAAACAAACAAACAAACCCACAGAACAAAGAAAATTACATGTTTGCATGTATAATTTACAGGTTCTATGGTTCTTTGACTAAGAATTCCTGGGATTGGTGATCTATATCTATTGGCCTTAAATGTGATTCTTATCTATCCTATCTAATAAAAGAGAAACATGGTAATTAGCGTACAACCGCTACCCTTCCCATTGGCTAATCAGGGCAATATGCAAATTAACTGCCAGCCAAGATGGCGGCCGGCAGCCAGGCAGCATAAAGTGAACATCGGGCTTGCTTGATTCAGTGATGGAGGACTCCAACGTTCCCCGCCTGCCACTGCAGGCCTCTGAGCTGCAACTCTAAGCAACTATGTTACATATATAGAAGCTAAACAAAACCCCAGAAACCTGCTTTAGTCCTTCGGGCTTCAGCCAGCAGGATCGCAACATTGTTTCAAATACAGAAGGTAAACAAAGGCCAGAAACCTGCTTTCAGCAGTGGAGGCCTAAGAGCTGGAGCCAAGCCTCAAAGCTAAAGCTGGCCCAGAATAAAAAAAAAAAAAAAAAGAAAGAAAGGAGCGGTTGGGAGCTTCAGTCACCCGCCAGCCTGAAAAAAGTCCTCAGCCCCTCACCCAGACTGGCCAGGCACCCCAGTGGGGACCCCCACCCTGAAGAGTGTGTGCCCAGCTGCAAACAGCCATCATCCCCTCACCCAGGCTGGCCAGGCACCCCAGTGGGCACCCCCACCCTGATCCAGGACACCCTTCAGGGCAAACCAGCCGGCCCGCACCCGTGCACCAGGCCTCTATCCTATATAGTAAAAAGGTAATATGCCTCCCGGCACCAGGATCAGTGTGACAGGGGGCAGCGCCCAAACCCCCTGATCGCCCTGCGGCTCTGTGTGTGACAGGGTGCGGCGCCCCAACCCCCTGATCGGCCCTGCTCTGTGTGTGACAGGGTAGAGCCATAACCTCCCCATCGGCCCTGCCCTGAGTGTGAGAGTGGTGGCGCCCCAACCACCTGATCGGCCCTGCTCTGTGGGTGATAGAAGGCAGCGCCCCAACCCCCACCCCATGGGCCCTGCTCTGTGTGTGACAGGGTAGAGCCATAACCTCCCCATCGGCCCTGTCCTGAGTGTGACAGTGGCGGCACCCCAACCCCTGATGGGCCCTGCTCTGTGGGTGATAGAGGGCAGCGCCCCGACCCCCTGATCCGCCCTGCTCTGTGACAGGGGGCGGTGCCCCAACTCCCCTATCAGCCCTACTCTGTGAGTGACAGGGGTGAGCTCCTCAACCCCCCGATTGGCCCTGCTCTGTGCGTGACAGGGGGTGGCGCCGCAACCTCCCATTGACCCTGCCTTGAGTGTGACAGGGGGCGGCGCCCCAACTCCCCAATCAGCCCTGCTCTGAGCCCGACCAGGGGCTGCACCTAGGGATTGGGCCTGCCCTCTGCCACCCGGGAGCAGGTCTAAGCCAGCAGGTCGTTATCTCCCGAGTGGTCCCAGACTGCGAGAGGGCACAGGCCGGGCTGAGGGACCCCCCCCCCCCCGAGTGCACAAATTTTTGTGCACTGGGCCTCTAGTATGAATATAGAAAGCTATTCTACCTGCACCAAAATGTCTAGAATATTGCCGGGAGCCGGTCCATCCTTGCTGTTTCAAGGGACCTGGCATATATGGCATACGGTTCTTAATATGTTTGCTCACCTTCTTGGTGCTGTGTTTTAACCAAGGTCACCTCTCCGAGAAAGGTTGTTTCCCCACGTAGGAATTTTTCCCTGAAGTCAGGGAGGGGATGAAACTCCTTAACTAAGTGCCAGGCGGGTAGTTAATCACTACAAACAATCATGCTTAAGCTACATAATCTTTACTCCCTGGAATGGAGATAAGAAACGCCCTAACCTTTGTAATAGAGATTGATAGGATTGAATCAACTGGTATAAATACAGATGTAACCAGACAGAGAGACAGAACTCAGAACACAGAACTAAGGAGACAGGGCTTGGAAGACAGGACCAAGAGAGACAGAGCCTAGGCACAGAACCTACACAGAACGTTCTCTAGGGACAGAAGAACTTCGCTGGCGAGAGCATGCCGGAGGATCTTGGACAGGGACTGGCCTCGGAGCCTGGAGGCGGAGCCTGGCGAGAGAGCATGGCAGGGGATCCTGGACTGAACCTGACTGCGGAGATTGGCAGGAGAGCCTGACTAGAACCCGGTCACCGAACCTGACTAGAGATCTCAGACAGAACCTGGTTGGAGAACCTAGCGAGGGAACATGGCGACCAAACCTGGCTGGAGAAGTCCCCGAGTCTTTCCCTCTTCGCTGACTCCGTCCACACCTTTGGGGACCCCTGGACCTGCTGGGGTTGGACCCCAGCAGAATATAAGTCCTATCATCCATCTATTCAGTTTCCAAAGTTTATGAATACACCTTTAGCTGGTTATCAAAACACTAGCATATAAGACTACTGTCAAAAAATAAAATCCCATATTTCTGTTGTCTACCTTCAGGTACAGTGCACTGAGACAAACAATGTTAAAATGAAAAAGTTCAAGGTAACTGCATTCCTCCAAATATCTTTATTTCTATCCTTATAAACTTAGAAAACATCACATGAATTGCTTTCACAAATTTGTTTTTGAATATTATATACCAAACCAGAGGGATTCTCTAAATTTCTGGGTTCCTGGTGACCTTAGTGTTTCAGTAATTTTTTTCCTTATGCCACATAATCTAAAGGAAACATCTAACAATTCCATTTACTAAGTAGTTAGTGCCAAAGAACTTAATACTTATAACCTAGTAACTGATTGAAGTGATACCACCTGAAAGAAAAAATTACATTTTTATTCCATTCTTTAATAGCCATAGTTACTTATTAATAGGACGTATCTGCCTGTTGGATACCTTCACAGTTTCTCAAATCTTAAAATAAAACTGGATATTCCCACCTTCATTTGCTGGTCCATCCTACAAAGGGAGTGTAGAATAATCTAATATTGAAACTTAACTGACTCCAGTTAGTTCACATGGTATCCAACAAATAGTGTCACTAAGTTTCCCTAAAAGAAATTAAAATATACTGCAGCAACCTGAGCGTTTGCTGAGGCATCCCACAGACTTTGTTGCTTAATTTGAGAATCATGGTACTAAGATTTATAGGTTGTTAAGAATAGCCCTTGCCTACTTCAACTCTCATTTCTTTTCTGTTTCCTTCCTAAATTCCAATCAAATTTCAGAAGTTCACTGATAAAGACAATCTCTCTTGGTTCAGCTAGTATGCACACAATACCTTTAGGATTCACTACCTTTTTTTAATTCAACTGTCAGTTAACTTTTACTTTGTCCAAGTTCACCATAATTCTTCCTGAGGAAGAATATCCTGCTTATGACCTTTCTTAGAATTTAGATTAAATATCTCTCCAAGATGCTCTGATAGTATGAATACAATTTAAACTATTATTCATTTTCTTATCTGACCACCCCACAAACTATGAGCAATTTGAGAGCAGGGCTTATGCTTGACACAGTAGTGCTGTTTTGTTAATGGTTTTTCTATTATACTATTTAATATTCTTTTAAAATTCATGAAAATCTGTCACTACTAAGAAGTCATGCTTTCCTATGTCTGATAAAGAGAACTCATACTCCAAGAAGCTTAGGGGCAAAACTGATATTCAATCTTAGCAACTACATTAGCTAGAATTACCTATGAACCACATGTAGTTAGCATGTTGCTTTCCCTGTTCCTTTTCATAGACCTGAATTTTTAGTAACTTTATTTTTACTCCCACCTTTTGTTGTGATATGGCTCAAACACCTATTGGAAAGGAGCAGGTTGATACATAGATTATAATCAGTAATTTAAGATGGAAAAAAAAAAGGCCTTGTGAGGACAGGTAAGAAAAGTGATAGTACTTTCTATTACTACTGTCCTAAAACTTTTAATTACAGTGAAAGTTATTGGAAAATGTAATTTTCTTGTATCTGGAACAACTGAAATGAGATATTCCATCTACTCAATTACATCTCTACCCTAAAAAAATATTGTATCAGAAATGCCAGGAATCAGTACGAGGCAATGAAATAATATTCTTGACAAAAGAAAGATGATTTAGCCAAAGGAATGTAAATAGCTGTTTAGCCTGTGAAAATCTTCAGTGATCATTTTTGTCAGAATAGGTTCTATTACAGGTAGTAGTGACTGTCTACATCATCTACATTATGTTAATTTATGTTTATAATCTTAACACTTTCATCCACCATTCACAACTCTTTCCTACACTAAAATTTCATCCCTTCTCTAAAAGTAAATAGATACCTTTTTCAACTTTTTTTTAAAATAAAGTTAGATCCAATGACAAACTCCCTTTAAAATTTAAATTTATAATTAAAATTCATTAATATGCTCAGAAAGTAGAGTTGAGATACAAAAGCACCAACCCTAAATATATCTTAAGCATAAAACTAAACTTTTATACCAATTATCCTATATAATAAAAGAGAAACATGCAAATTAACCGTCCCTCTGCTGCGCTCAAGCCACGCCCACCAACCACACCCATCAGCCTATCAGGAGCGAGTATGCAAATTAACCTAAGATGACGGCAGCCACAGAGCTGGAGGGAGCAGGAGGCTTGGGTTGCCTCTCCCGCCTCCTCAGCAGCGCTAAGGATGTCCAACTGCAGTTAGGCCTGCTCCCCGATGGCAAATGTACATCCCCGAGGGCTCCCGGGCTGCCAGGGGGATGTCTGACTGCCAGCTTAGGCCTGATTCTCCGGAGAGTGGGCCTAAGCCAGCAGATGGACATCCCCAGAGGGGTTCCAGGCTGTGAGAGGGCACAGGCAAGGCTGAGGGATCCCCCTGAGTGCACAAATTTTTGAGCACTGGGCCTCTAGTGTATATATAAAAGAAACACATAATTCTTATACCTTTTATCTCTGAAATCACAAGTTTAGCCACTCCATTCTAATTAAACACTGTGCTGTTTACATTCTTTTACCATGCTTCTTATGTAATATTCCTTTCACTATCAACCTAAATTCATAATCACAAAAAGAATGGAAGATAAAATGAATACTTGTTGAAAAAATATTTCACGTTTTTCATTAGTCCCATCCACTGTAATGTACTGTAATTTTTATATCATCCATATCCTTAATGCAGTCAGTCATTTAATCAGACGGATCAAATACAAACGCAAGAAAACCATTAGTGAAATTAATACCCTCAGGGTTTATAGAACAATCTAAATAAATTTTTGCTAAGTAGAATTCAAGTAGGCTAAATAAATGCAAGGAAGAGAGACCTCAATAAGTATGGAACCAAAGAGATGGATTTAAAAGAAATCAAAATAAATTAAGCCCTAGCCAGTTTGTTCAGTGGATAATGCATCAGCCTGCAAACTGGTCAAGGGCACATACCTTGGTTGTAGGCTCGATCCCTGGCCCGAGCGGGGGGCAAGTGCAGAAGGCAACCAATTGATGTGTCTCTCTCACATCAATGTTTCTCTCTGTCTCTCGCTCTCCTTTCCACTCTCTCTAAAAAAATCAATGGAAAAATATCCTCGGGGTAGGATTAACAAAAAAAAAATTTTTTAAATTCAGTAGATAGGTTAAATAGCAGAACAGACCAAGATAAAGAATTAGTACACTGGCAGATAGAAAAGTGAGAAAAGTACTCCAACCTCATCACACAGAGATGTGCAAAATTAAAAAGCATGGAAGGTAAAATGAGAAAACCTAAGATCCATCTCCATCTAGTAAGAGCTCAAGAATGAGAGAATAAAGAAAATGGGGAGAAGCGGTACATGAATGAATAAATGGATGAGAATTTTCCAGATGGATATAACAACAAAAGGCATTTTATCTCTAAGTAAAAGCCAATTAGGTGAACAGAATACTTTTAATCACAACAATGACAACCAACTATCAAATTTCTATAGGATTTTCAGCTTTTATCTTAATGTCCTCATATATTGCTAAGGTTTTCTCTAAAATTATCCAAACAAAAAACAAACAAAAATACAAAATTTGCTTCAAAATATTAACATTCTCAGAAAAATTATAGATGAACTAACCCACAAGTCCATGTTATGCTTATATAATTAGCCAATTCACTAATCATGTATGTTAATTTACATTAAAGAAATATTGTGAGACTGAACTATTTTTACCTCTTAAATTGACAACAATCCTGCTGTAAGCCAAAGCCTTTATAGAAATTAAAGGTATGTTAAAAGAAACTTAAAAAGCTTCCCTTTCACCCACTAATTGTAATTCTAGGTATATAACATAAGAAAATAATTATAAATTGATTACTATATAGATTGGCCAATTAAATACATTTTAAATTAATAAATATTATGTGCAAGACACTGTGCTGGGCAGAAACAGACTCCCTCATAAAGCTTACAAATAGGAGGGCTTTAAACCAACTTATATTGAAAGTGAAAGTTTAGGATTCATAACAAAAGAATTGCAAACAGTCTAGAGAACAAGGAAAGGTTTCTCTTATTTATGCTCTTTATTATTCCACAGCAGACTGTCCAGCCCTACATATGCTGTTATGTTCATAAAGTTTTATTTCAAAATATGTTTAAAGCAAAAATGGGTGGGTGAGACTGGGAAGAAAAGAGATTCAAATATTAACAATAACTATCTCCGGGTACGAGAATTAAAAAAAACTTTCATTTTGTTCTTCAAACATATTCTTATTTTCTCAATTTTTCTTCTTAGCAATGAACATACACTGCCTGTTCAATAAGGAGGAAAATATATTATTTGAAATAAACCAAAGTAACTTTCGTTTTATTTCAATTTTGGCAAATGTAAAAACATAATATTTTATAATCTACAGTATATTTGCTATTTAACTAGGTTATTTTGAATCGATACACTTCTACTGCAAGGTATGAGACTACACATTATGTGCCAGTCAAGTATTTCAAATACACAAATGTGTTAATATGTATTGGTTAAGTACTCCTATTTTTACTTTATAAAATAAAATTTTGATCTGTAGACTAAAACATAAATGGACATTTTCAATTTGTTACATTTTAACAAACTCACAGTGAAGAAAAACACTAACATGAGAACAGGATTGGATTAAAAATCAAAACAAAAAAAAGTCTGTCACTTATGACCCAGTACTTCATTTAGGGAGCGAGAGGAAAGGATGTTTACTCCTCACTGGCCAAGTTCCCAGAAAAGAAGTGAAAAGGCTGTTACTTTCTCTATATGATAGAAATATAAAACAGTCTGACCTGATAAATTCCAGGAAAAATGTTAGAGAAACCATAAAAACTCAATGGGTACAGTGATTCATATACAGTTTTAGCTAGAAGGAACTTCAAAGATTATGTAGCCTAACTCCCTTGATTTTAGTTTTTGGGAAAACAGGTTGAAAGCAGCTAAGCAACTTGCCTAAGGTCACAAAGAAAAGTCAGTGACTTTTAGCAGACTAGTTTCCTGATTCCTAGTTTAGTGTCTTTTTACTCAAGGGTGCCTTCTTAGGATCTTTGTAGTATCCATTTCTCTATACTTGAATCACATCTTGACCTAATTAAGATTTACATTAATTAATGGATCCTATGTGCCTTAAAGCAGGGATATTGACAGGACATGGTTCTTCTTACTCTCTAACTTTGCCCTAATCCAATCTTTTGTGTCTCAGGGGAGAATGTTCTCAATCAGAAAAGCAAGAAGCCAGTTCTAACACCAGCTCTTTATCATTAGCCATGCAACCCAAGAATATTATCCCTTCTTTCTGTACCTGTTTGTTCATCTGCAAGAAAAAAGAAGGCAATAAATAACTACCTATCAATAATAACTATAAATGTAAATGGATTAAATGCTCCAATCAAAAGCCAAAGGGGAGCTGAATGGATAAGAATACAAGACCCATATAAATACTGTCTACAAGATTCACACAGACTGAAAGTGAAGGGATGGAAAAATATATTCCATGCAAATGGAACCAAACAAACAAGCAAAAGCAGGGGTAGCAATAGTCATATCTTACAAAATAAACTTCAAAACAAAAGCTATAAAAAGAGACAAAGAAGCCCACTACATAATACTAAAAGGGATTGATCCAACATGAAAATATAACCCTTGTAAGCATATATGAACCCAATACAGAAGCACAAAGATATATTTAAAAAACTCTTGGTGGACTTTATGGGAAAGATAGATAGCAATAGTCATAGTACAAAACTTTTAACACCCCCACTGACATCACTGGATAGATCCAGACCAAAAAATCAACAAGGAAACAGACACACTAGATCTGATGGCTGTAACTGATATATACAGAACATTTCATCCCAAAGGGGCAGAATATACATGGAATATACTCAAAGATAGACCACATGTTAGTACACAAAGTAAGTCTTAATATATTCAAGACTGAAATCATATCAAGCATCTGCTCAAATCACAATGGCATGAAACTAGAAATCTACTAAAATAAAAAAACTCCAAGACATTAAACAAACAGGGAACCTAAATAGCATGTTATTAAAACAATGAATGGGTTACCAATGAGATCAAGAAAGAAATAAAAAAACTTCCCAGAAACAAATGAAAATGAACATACAACAACTCAAAATCTACGGGACATAATGAAAGCAGTCCTGACAGGGAAGTGCTTTAGCATTACACGTCTACGTCAAAGAAAACCAGGAAAAAGCTCAAATAAACAATCTAATCCTACAACTAAAAGAATTAGAAAGGGAACAACAAGAAAAGCCCAGAGGAAGTAGAAGAAAATAATAAAGGTCAAAGTAGAAAAATATATAAAGAACTCAACAGCAAGAAGACAAAAAATCCAATGAAAAAATGGACAAAGGACCTGAATAGACACTTCTCCAAAGAGGACACACAGACGGCCAACAGATATATGAAAAAATGCTCAATGCCACTAATCACCTGAGAGATGCAAATTAAAGCTACAATGAGGTATCATTTCACACCTGCCAAAATGGCTCTATCAATAAATCAACAAACAAGTGCAGGTGAGGATGTGGAGATAAGGGAACCCTGGTACACTGATCGTGGAAATGCAGACTGGTGCAGCCACTGTGGAAAACAGTACGGAGTTTCCTCAAAAAAATTAACCAGTTAACTGCCACGATATTTTGAATTTAATTAAAAAAGGTGTATCGCTTGTGTCTATAGATGTGTATGGCATACAAATGGTTAAAAATGGAACTGTCTTTGGACCCAGCGATCCCACTTCTGGGAATGTATCTTAAAAATCCTAAAAAACCAATCAGAAAGAATATATGCACCCCTATGTTCACAGCAGCATTATTTACAATAGCTAAGATCTGGTAAAAGACCTAGTGCCCATTAGTAGATGAGTGGATTAAAAAAGCTGTGATACATTTACACCATGGAATACTATCTGCCTGTAAAAAAGAAGAATCTCCTACACTTTGTGACAGCATAGATGGACCTGGAGATTATTATGCTAAGTGAAATAAGCCAGACAGAGAAAGACAAATACCAAATGACCTCATTTATATGTGTAATTTAATGAAGAAAAAGAAACTGACAAACAAAATAGGTCCAGAAGCATGAATACATGGAACAGACTGACAGATCTCAGAGGCGGGTGAGTGGCACAAGAAGAGAGTAACCGAAGAACATATATACATATATGCGTAGCTCATGGACACAGATAATAGTGTGGTGAAGGCCTGGGGTGGGGCAGGGATTGGGTAAAGGGGGAAAAGGGAGGGTATGGGAGATATCTGTAATACTATCAACAACAAAAAACCATTAAAAAAAAGAAAACATAAAGTCATTACTTAAATTTTTTTTCTTTCTTTTTTTTTTTTTTTATGTTTCTATTGATGTTAGAGAGAGAGGAAGGGATAGGGAGATAGAAACATCAATGAGAGAGAAATGCTGATTGGCTGTCTCCTGTAAACCTCCTACGGGGGATCAAGGCCACAACCCTGGCATGTACCCTGAGTGGGAATCCAACCAGTGACTTCTCAGTACATGGGAGGACACTCAACTGAGTCACACTGGCCAAAGAAAAATTTATTACTTTTTAAAATAGACTTGCTTTAAAAGAAATTGCCTTGCTTCCCCACCATTTCTGACACAAAATTAAGCATAAGCTGCATGTCAACCAGAACATCTACGCCTCTAATTCAGTGATTTGTTTAGAAGTAGTTATGCTTTGACTAAAGTAGGCCCATTTAGATCTCTTTTTCAGGGATTGATAGACAAGGCCTCTGGAGAATACCGGTTGCAAAGATAATAAAAATCTAAAGCTATTTATGAAGAGTACTTTTCTTACCACACATAGCCAGAAAACAAAGCTAACCCAAAAAGAAGCAAAGATGAGACTTAAGAGAAAACGATCACTAAGGACACAAATTGATCATCTAAATCAGGGGTGGGCAAACTTTTTGACTCGAAGGCCACAATGGGTTCTTAAAATGGACCGGAGGGCCGGAACAAAAGCATGGATGGAGTGTTTGTGTGAACTAATATAAATTCAAAGTAAACATCATTACATAAAAGGGTACGGTCTTGTAGCAGGTAGTCTGAGGTGGCAATCTCCTCCTCCAATAGTATGTTATCAATAAAAACCATGTGGGGACCAAGTCAAGAATTCCACTCCTATCTAGCAGGGTAAGGCAGTGTACCACTCTACCCCAGTAAGAGAGTACAGTAGAAGTAGGAGGATCTTGGAGAGAACTGGAGGAAAAAAACAATCTTTAAGTTTGCATGAAAAGTCCTGGGTAGAACCAATCCACACATTTAGGTGACTAAATTAATATGCAAAAGATTTAAGGAATAAACTATTATCATGAATCCCAGGTTTTCAGAGTGGCTTTTCAGGTAGTACACTAAGCAAATCAGAATAACACTGGAAAGGCTCTGAAAGTAAGTTATCATTGAAACCGCAGCCTACAAAAGTGGGCCAGAATCTTTAGCAAGAGCACTTGCTAAAATTAAGACTTACATACTGATAGGGTACAGGTTCTCATATTAGCCCAAATGTCCAGGATATAATTTTTTTTTTAATTACTCACATACTCAATTAAAAAAGACAGTACATATATGGCAACACTGAGATGATTCAAATGTTGAAAAAAAGTGACCTGGATTTTAAAGCAATCATCATAAAAACATGTCAACAACAATTATAAACATTCTTTAACATCAGCAAGTAATTCTATCTAATAATAGACAAACATGGTAATTGACCGTACTTTCGCTATACCTCCCATTAGCTAATCAGCACAATATGCAAATTAACCACCAACAAAGACAGTGGTTAATTTGCATATATAGGCTCCAAGCGGCGGAGGGAACACTGAAGGTGCGCCGGAGCAGTGAAGACAGAAGACGGAAGGTGGCTCCGGCCGGAGCAGCGAAGATGGAAGGCTGATGGCGGCTCCGGCCGGAGCGAAGGCCTGGTCCCGGGTGCTGGGGGAAAACCTGTGCTGGCAGCCAGGAGAAGGGAAGGCCTATTTCACGAATCTCTTCGTGCAACAGGCCTCTAGTAAAAGATATAAAATCACTAAACTTGAATACAGGTGAATAAAACTTAACCAATCTGAACAATAAAAAGAAACAGACTGGAAAAATTAGTAAAGCACAGACATCTATAGAATATTAACAAAAGATTTGACATCTGTGTCACTGAAGTCCCAACAGGAAAACAGAAAGAGTATGTGTCTTAAAAAATGCTTGAAAAAATAAAGGCTAACTACCAAATTTTGGCAAGAGGCATAAACCTATGGATTCAAGAAGCTAAGCAAATCCCAAAAAGGATATATACAATGACATCCAAAGAAAACCAAGATGCATCAAATCAAAGTTGTGAAACTACAGACAAAGAAAACATTTTTGAAAGCTACTATTTCTCAATAGAAATTACAAAAGCCAGGAAAGTAGTATAACATTTTAAATGCTGAAAGCAAATTACTGTCAATCTCAAATTCTATACCCAGTGGAAATATTCATCAAGAATTAAAGGGAAACAGACATTCTCAAGCAAAAACACTAAGACAAATCAGCAGTCGAAATTTTAAAGAATGGCTAAAAGAAGTTCTCAAAACTAGGAAGAAATGATAACTGAAGGAGGTTTGTAACTTTCGAAAGAAAGAAGATAAAATAAATAATGTTCTCTTTATGAATTTTAATGTGATCATCTGATGTATTCAATGTACAGGAACAAGACAATTATAATTTTTAAATTGGGAAAGTAAAAAAACCTGAATAGAAGTGATTTCTATATGTCACTTGGAGTGGTAAAATGTTAATAGGAACAGTCTCTAATAATTCACACATGCATATTATAATACCCAAAGAAACCACCAAAAGAAAACTGGTGACATACTAGAAAACATCTATATATATAAAAGCTTAAGTGACCATTAGGGCCAGATGACTGGCTGATAGCTATGGGGAACACTTACCACCAGGGGGCAGATTCTCAATGCAGGAGCTGCCCCCTGGTGGTCAGTGTGCTCCCACAGCCAACCTTCTGCAGCCAACCAACCTCCCATGGTCCCTCCTTCCGGCGGGCTGGCCCTGACCAGCCCCAATCAGGACTGGGTGAGATAGTCCTGAAGGGCCCTGATCGCTGGCCAGGCTGAGAGACCCCACCTGTGCACAAATTTGTGCACTGGGCCTCTAGTAATAAATAAATCAACATGGAATTCTACTAGTAAAAAAGTTCAAGGAGCCCACAGGTAGGCAAGAAAAAAAAAAAGTCAAAGTAAACAAGTGATAATCTAACAGGTTTAAGCTCTTACATATTAATAATCGTTTAAATGTTAATGGGCTAAATATAAAAATTAAAAACAAATTGGCACAGTGGATTGAAAAAATATGACCTAAATAAGTATTTGGTATCTACAAGACTCTGACTTTGAATATCATGGCATAGATAGACTGAAAGGAAAAGGGTATGCTATATAAACATTAATCAAAAATAAAAGCATAAGTGGCTATATTAATATCAGAAAAGTAGACTATAAAGCAAAGAGAATTAAAGAAAAAGAGGATCATAACAAAATTAATAAAGAATCCAATCACAAAGAAGACATAGCAATACTAAATGTGGAAATAACAGAATTTCAAAATATAAAAAACAAAAACTGATAGAACTGAAAGGAAAAATATAAAAATATACAATTATAGTTGGGGACTGCAACACTCCTCTCTCAGCAAGACAGAACTATCAGAGAGAAAGCCAGCAAGAAAAGAGCTAAACAGCATCAAAAAGAGGCTTTAATCAATATTTTTGGAACATCCCACCAACGTGAGAGAAACACATGGATTGGTTGCCTCCCACATGCCTGTGACCCAGGTATGTGCCCTTGAATGGAATCGAACCCAAAACCCTTCGGTGCAAGGACGAAGGCTTTAACACTGAGCCACACCAGCTAGGGCAGCAAAGGATCTTGAACATTTTTCTATATATGGACTTAGGGTGGGTATTGGGGGGGGGGGGGGCAGAGATTACTAATCTACTCTGGGATCCTAATGAAAGCAATGGACGCTCAGAAAATCCCACGTGTGCAACACAGACAGACAGACACCCACACAAAATGGCAGGTTTCATAGATCCCTAAATCTACTCAAATACTCCAAGTTCAGAACCCATGCAAGCCTAGACTTCCATCAACTAGTTACCTTCAGCTATCAGCTAGTTATTAGGAGCCTAATATGAAAAAAGACGTTTTAGGATAAAAATACCATATTCATAAGAAAGCATACAAGACCTTAATTACCTTCCTAGAATATCTCCTTTATACAACATTAACCATGTTAAACATTTAAGTAACTTCAAAATTTATATTAAGCAGAGTTCCAGGTGATCAAAGAAACAAATCTTCCTCAGTGCCTAGATTCTATCTGTTCTTATACCTCTGAAGGTAGGGCAGGGGATGCTCTACATTCTAAACCTTCCCCATTCCTGAACTTCCCAGAGTATAAAACATACAAGCCCTGTTTTGTGTTCTTTTTTCTAATATAAGGAATAATAATAGTTTCATATACCTATTGCTGGGCGTGGCTATAGGGTTAAGCCTCAGACTAACCTGTTGGCAAAGCCACAAACAAGTCCCAGCTTAGAGGGCATAGTCCTCTTAGCATAATTAGGCTTGACCTTATGACGCACTCCCTAGATCTTATCTGGGTAGCTAATGGGCTGAGGGAGATGTAGCAAGTGCTGCCTAAACAAGTGAAACTCACAAGAATGTTGTAACTATGGTGACCACTACCTTGTTTACCTCTGGCTATAAAATAAAGGCTCAGCTTACTGTCTGGATCTCTCTCTTTGGCCTCAGCCAGGCACAGGAAGATCCACCTGGACCAGTGGTCAGCAAACTGCAGTTCACGAACCACACGCAGCTCTTTGGCCCCTTGAGTGTGGCTCTTTCTAAGCCTTAGGAGTACCCTAATTAAGTTAATAACAATGTACCTACCTATATAGTTTAAGTTTAAAAAATTTGGCTCTCAAAAGAAATTTCAATCGTTGTACTGTTGATATTTGGCTCTGTTGACTAATGAGTTTGCCAACCACTGACCTAGACCCAGCTTATTCTCTTTGTCATTTCTTCATCCTTTCGCCGCCCTCACTCAGGCTTGTGAACCCTTGGCTGAGATGGCTTGGTACACCTATTACTAACCATACTTTAATCGACAGCTTTAAAAACAAAGGATAAGAAAGGTTTTTAAAGGGCAATTTATACATTACGAGAGGCCTGGTGCACGGATTCGTGCACTGGTGGGGTCCCTTGGCCTGGCCTGCAGGAATTGGGCCAAAACCAGCTCTCTGACATCCCGTGAGGGGTCCCGGATTTCAAGAGGGCACAGGCCAGGCAGAGGAACCCCACTGGTGCACGATCAGGGCCGGGGAGGGACCGCAGAAAGACTCCAGGGCGTGTCCAGCCTATCTCGCTCAGTTCCAATCAGCTGGACCCCAGGGGCAAGCTAACCCACTGGTCGGAGTGTCTGCCCCTGGTGATCAGTGCACATCATAGTGACTGAACGAACCGTCGGACACTTAGCATTTTAGGCTTTTATTATAGAGGATCATTTTCTTTCCTCTCTAAATGTGTGCTAACAGTTGTTTCCCCTACCCAGGGTGTCTGAATAGCGGCTTTATCATCTCATGGGGCATTTTGGAAATATGTGGAATTTCTGGTTGTGAAGACGACAAAAAGATAGATGACAGGTGTGGAAGTAATAAGCAGCGATAGAGACTCTGTGAAACAGAAACCCAAAAGACTAGTAAAATAATGAAACCGGAAAGTACATCAGAACAATTAAGAACAAAGGTTTCATCTCAAAAGACTATAAAATGATTTAATTAGCAAAATATAGAAATCTTTGTCAGAGTATCTGGCATTTATCACTTATTCAATTATCAGGAGAGTCAACATTATCATTATTGCTAAATACAGCCAAAAAAGGGGGTAAAGGATAGTAGGATACCAAAATGAAGAAAATATGAAGCTAAGATTAATTCTTTTGTGTCATGCTTAATTTAGAGCAGACCTGATTTATCACAAAAAACTCTAATGTAATAAAGTATTCAATATTTTAAAAATAACTACGCATAGACAAAGTAGATAACACAGTAGAATATCTATTTCAAGCACAATTAATGATAAGACTTTGAGGGCTTAAAGAGATATTAAGAGAAAAGATTACAGGTGAAAATCACGAAGATGCTTTTTTTGTTGTGTGCAAGTATATAATGAAAGGCAACCAAATTAAGATAATAAATGGAGAAATGAATGGATGGAGGGAGAGGTGGCAAGAGGAAATGGCAGAGAAATGGAAATCAGGCTTGGGATCCTCATTAAATGTTTTATTTTACTGGTTACCTTGAAGAAACAGAAAGCGGGTTGTCAGTTGCTCAGAGAATGTGGGAAAGGCAACAATGAAACTATATAGACAATACAAAAAAAATCCCTGAGGAAGTAAAACTAATTAGTCAAGCCCAAAATAAGTCATGGCTGTTTACAAATAGAAACAATAAAAGAACCAAGTGACTTGGTTGAAACAAGTTAAAAACCAGTGAGTAGCCGAAACCGGTTTGGCTCAGTGGATAGAGCGTCGGCCTGCGGACTGAAGGGTCCCAGGTTCGATTCCGGTCAAGGGCATGTACCTGGGTTGCGGGCATATCCCCAGTGGGAGATGTGCAGGAGGCAGCTGATCGATGTTTCTCTCTCATCGATGTTTCTAACTCTCTATCTCTCTCCCTTCCTCTCTGTAAAAAATCAATAAAATATATTAAAAAAAAAACACAAAAAAAAACAGTGAGTAATAAAATGCTATACTACTGGCAATTTGATAGAAATGTGATGTATAAAACAAATGCAAGGTTCCCACTACCCTTCATACTGGTTTTCGTGTATACTGATGACACAAGAAAAAACATTTATAATTACTCTGAGGGTTTTATCAAGAGCTAGAGATTTCATCAAGAAATAACTTCTGGTGTGGAAATTATAATAAATACCAGATTTCATATAGTAGTTGAGGGTAGAAGATGAGGGGAAGAAATGCCAAAGAGAGGTATCCAAGGAGGCTTTATTCAATTACATTGGTACTGTTTCTTCAGCCACGTGGTGAATACAATGAATAGCGTTTTGTTTTATTACTGTGTAACCTTTGGTATGCCTATAATCCTATATAATAAAAGGCTAATATGCAAATTGACTGAACCGCAGAATGACCGGTCACTAGGACACACACTGACCACCAGGGAGCAGATGCTCAATGCAGGAGCTGCCCCCTGGTGGTCAGTGAGCTTCCACAGGGGGAGCGCCACTCAGCCAGAAGCTGGGATCATGGCTGGCGAGTGTAGTGGCGGTGGCGGGAGCCTCTCCCACCTCCACAGCAGCGCTAAGGATGTCTAACTGCCTAAGCCAGTGGTTGGCAAACCGCGGCTCACGAGCCACATGCGGCTCTTCCACAAAATACCTCGTGCAGGTATGCACGTACAGTGGATTGAAACTTCGTGGCCCATGCACAGAAGTCAGTTTTCGGAAAGGAGATAGATGAAACAAGTATACAAGTGTGGATGGGAGAGTTGGAAGGGGTCGACCTCAGTGAATGTACCTCAATCAGATTGAGAACGTTTTAGCAAAGGCCAGCTTAGGAGTACCCTAATTAAGTTAATAACAATGTACCTACCTATATAGCTGAAGTGTAGAAAATTTGGCTCTCAAAAGAAATTTCAATCGTTGTACTGTTGATATTTGGCTCTGTTGACTAATGAGTTTGCTGACCACTGGCCCAAGCCATCAGTTGGACATCCCCCAAGGGCTTCCGGACTGCAAGAGGCACAGTCTGGGCTGAGGGCACAGTCTGGGCTGAGGGCCCCCCCTTCCAAGTGCATGAATTCTGTGCACCAGGCCTCTAGTCTATAATAATAAAAGGGTAATATGCTAATTAAACTGGACATCCTTCCTGACGAAGCCAGGGCCAGAGAGAAGCCAGCCTGGGTCCCAGGTGTCTGTGGGAGGCTGGGGAAAGGAAGCATCCTAAGTCCCTAGTGCCTGCAGGCGGCTGGAGAAGTGATGCGGCCCAAGTCCCAGGTGCCTGCCGGCAGCTGGAAGAGGGAAGCCTGGGTCCCAGGTGCTGGAGGGACCCAGGCTGCCGGAGGGAAGCTGATGCCGGCAGCTGGGGGAAGGAAGGCCTACTCTTGCATGAATTTTCATGCATCGGGCCTCTGGTTATATAATAAAATGACAAAGGAATGATAAAAAAAATTTTAAAGGAGAGAACTACCGAATAGTAAAGACACTGGATTTCATTATTGAGGAAGTAGTTGCGAAGGCTGTAGAATTCCTAGGTCATCTAATGTACAGAAGGCCTCTCTCTGGAATTTCACACTACAGATGAAGGTGATGGCCTCTCAACCTCTTAAAATTGCTTTACTCTGAAAATACATTTTCTTGAAAACATGTTAAGAATTTTTAAATTTAAATGCATGTTCCTGGGTATATTTCAATATATAAGAAATATTAACTATATATTTAAATTTACACTCAACATAATACACAAGCTTCTTTTATCATTCACTAAAAATTAAGGTTTCTTGGTTATTACTTAAATACATTTCAGTAATGTCTCATTTTTTGCTCATATTGTTCAGCTAGTCTCCACAAATATTAACATAAAAGAATGAAACAATTAAAATGGCAGAAATGTATTAAGTAACATTAAAGTGAAATTTGCATTTGGTGTCTTAAATGGATTTCTTATATACTGAAATATACCCAGGAACATGCATTTCAATTTAAAAATTCTTAACATGTTTTCAAGAAAATGTATTCTGACTTTACAATGTATTCTGACTTTACAACCTTAATTTAAAATACTTTAATATAGGCCTAACCAATGGACACAGACAACAGGGGGGTGAGGGCATGATAGGGGGTATGGGGGGGTAATGTGGGGATAAGGACACATATGTAATAACTTAATAAAAAAATTTTTAAAAATATTAAAAAATTAAAATTAAAAAATACTTTACATTTTATGGTATGTTAATACAATGTTTTTAATAATTTTTGCAAACCCTGGTTATTATCATTCTGAAGGAATCATCCAGGTTACACTCTTAATTCAGAATATGGTGTTCTTAGTTCTCATGACAAATTTTTATAACAGTATGTAATAATCATATTTGCAAGCACATTCCTCCTACAAAAGTGATATTCCATGGAATACTATGAAAACATACATGGGAAGGGGTAGCAGTAGCCTACAACAGTCAGATCAAATAGAAATGATAATTCAGTTTTAAGTACACAAAAGTATATCTACTTGATATAACTTGTTTGAAAACTATAGGTCAAGTTAATTTGAAAAACATGTCATTTTTAAACCCATAAAATATTACTTATATATGTAACACAAATAATTTTAAACCAATAATGTGTCACAAAAACTTGCTCATCTCAGCAGAATTATAAAAGCTATGAGAAAGAAGTAAGCTAAAACTAATTCCTCCACATTGTAATAAAGTCACATAAAATACAGTTCCTTCCTCCTCAGTTTGATTACCATTCCTCAAACCTCAATTTACTCCTATAGGAAACCTGTGAAGAATTCTACTTACTGATCAATACTGGGTGGGGCAAAGGTAGATTTATAGTTGTTCATATAGAAAAAGCTATGATTATTACAATAGGTTTATTAACTGTTTCACCTAGTCACACTGTAAACCTACCTTTGTCCCACCCTGTATAAATGATCACATTTCTATTTTCAACTGTACAGTGTCTTAGAAGCATTGAAAAGGGATTCTTATTAAAATGCATTGTATATAATTTAAACACTTTGTCAATATGGAATCAATTTTTTCAGCCCAATCATATCTACATTTAATATTACTAAAATTACTATTGGTAAAAAAAGGTATCTCAAACAAAAATATAATTAAAAATTAGGTAGCATGTACAAATCTCAGGCTCTCACATGCTTCCAACACAGAAACACATTTCACAACCAAAAATATCTAGAATGATTAAGCTAAGATGGGATATTAAAGGTGATGGAGAGGAGAGGGAAGGAGAAGGAAGAAAAAGAGAAGGAAGAAAAAGAGAAAGATTATGAATAAGAAAACCTAAGTCGCTGGTTTGCTATAAAATCCATAGCAAATTTTTAAAGTGTGTTTCAGTTGTTTTTTCTAAAATAGTGATTGGTTCTAATTTTAACAAAGTTTACATTACGTCCATTTTGAATCCAATAAAGAACTTTAGTTTGTATGCTTGTGATTGTATGCTTTTCTCCCTTCATTATCCTAGTTCAACAGTTCTTAAAATGTGATCTAAGGGCTCCTGAAAGTCCCAATATTCTTGTATAATTGCATAATGTCCATCTTCCCCTACATATTTTAAATTTAATCACTATTAAATATTTTTATCATTATTATATGATTGGGCCTAGCACCAAGAATATAGAAGGTGCTAGTAAATATTTATTGAATGAATGGAGAAAGAACTGCTCAAAGTTGACATACTGAGTGACAAGTAATACCCATGAGAAAAAGTAGAAAAAAATCATACTAACTCTACTATAGCTATTTGGTACAGGAATGAGTACAACATACTCTAAGAAAAAGTCACATTTTCTGTGTGTATATTATGTAAATCAGGCAGCAAAATGAGGCTCACATTGCATGAATGTAATTTCAAAAACAATGTTAAAAATCAATGTTTTATATGTTTAAAGAATTAAGACTAATTTATTTGGAAAAATATACTTCATTCCCCATTGATAAAGCATTAAAATGATTGAATATTTAATGAAACAAAACTACATTTTAATCACAATTTAGAATTGGTAGTTTTGAAATATGACTTGTTATTGTATCACAATATATAAGTCACATACTACAAAATGAAGAACCAACTTTTCCCCTGGTATGAACAGCACCCCAAAAGAAGACAAACAGTCAAAGATTTTTAGCTATTTTGTTCTTTACTACCAAATAAAATAAAGTTTATAAAATGATGTTCCATTGTGGGTGGGGTTAGATAAAAACCTACAGAGAACCAGTTAATACCCATAACTAGTTTCCTTATTTCTATTCACATTAACACAAGAACTACAGGTTAGACAGGTTGAACCACAAAAACCATAGTTAGAGGAAAACAGGTAGGCTATCACTGTAGATCTACGAATGTCGCTAAGGCATTATGTATCAAGGAAACACAATAATAAATAGTTGATCCCCCCTCTCCCCCCAGGTTAACAACTAGCATTAGTGTGTGTCATGATACTGAGTGTAACCAAACAGCAGTTTTGTTCCCACATACAATTTAATACTGTCTAATAGGTTGGCTTTTCCCCAAACACACAAAATAAGTAAAAATTCATCAAAAGAAAAATATAAGAATTACAGACCCAAGTATCTTAGTAATTCAAATATGAATTGTACATGGATTACTTTTGCCATTGTCTAGAGAACTCTGGGATAAAAAAAGTGAAATATTGGAGTTGCTTTCCTTCAATATTTTGTTTAGAAAAATATGACCAAGTAATTAATAGAAAAAGAATTCAGAATGGTACAATTAACAAATGAAAATATACCAACTCTCTGTTATAATCAGGGAGATGCAAATAAAATAATGAGATACTTTTCATGCCAAAATAAACTACTTCTCTCCTAGGAATTTATCCAAAAATAATGAAAGCATAAATTCATTAAAAAAGAAATCCAAAATTTAAAAAACCCAAACCTTTCAACATGAATATTCATGGAAGCTTTATTTGTAATACATAAAAAACCTGGCAACAACCCAAATATCCACTAACAGGCAAATGGATAGACAAATTGTGGTTTATCCATACGATGGAATATTACTCAACACTAATAAGGAGCAAACTATTGATCCGTCCAACAGCATGCTGGAATCTCAAAACCACTAGGTAGAGTGAAAGAAGCTGCAAAAAAAAAGTATATACAGTAAGATTATTTCCATATAAAACTGCAGAAAATACAAATGAATCTATAGTTACAGAGAGCAGAAATCGGTTGCCTGAGAATTGGGGATAAGGAGGTAATAGCAAGAGGATGAGATTACAAAGAGGCACAAAATGACTTTGGGGATAAGAGATGTTCACGATGTTGACTGCAGTGATGGTTTCACAGATGAGGAGGTATGTCAAAACTTAAACTATATATTTTAAATATGTGCAGTTTATTGTATGTCAATTATATTTTAACTAGAGGTCTGGTGCACAAAAATTTGTGCACGCGGGGGGGAGGGGGGTCCCTCAGCCCAGCCTGTGCCCTCTCGCAGTCTGGGACCCCTCGGGAGATAACAACCTGCTGGCTTAGGCCAGCTCCTGGGTGGCAGAGGGCAGGCCCAATCCCTAGGTGCAGCCCCTGGTCGGGCTCAGAGCAGGGACGATTGGGGGGTTGGGGTGCCGCCCCGTCATGCACAGAGCAGGGCGATGGGGAGGTTGTGATTCCACCCTCAGTCACGCTCAGGGTAGGGCCGATTGGGGGGTTGGGGCACCATCCCCTGTCACACTCAAGGCAGGGTCGATGGGGAGGTTGCAGCACCACCCCTGTCATGCACAGAGCAGGGCCAATCAGGGGGTTGGGGCATTTCCCTGTCACTCACAGAGCAGGGCCCATCAGGGGAGTTGGGGCTCTGTACCCTGTCACGCACAGAGCAGGGCCCATCAGGGGGATGGGGCACCGCCCTCTATCACCCACAGAGCAGGGCCAATCAGGTGGCTGGGGCGCCGCCACTCTCACACTCAGGGCAGGGCCGATGGGGAGATTATGGCTCTACCCCGTCACACACAGAGCAGGGCCCGTGGGGGAGGGGGGGGTTGTTGCCCCGCCCCCTGTCACACACAGAGCCGCAGGGCAATCAGTGGGTTTGGGCGCTGCCCCCTGTCATGCTGATCCCGGTGCCGGGAGGCCACGCGGCTCCACTGATCCCGGTGCTGGGAGGCATATTACCCTTTTACTATATAGGGTAGAGGCCTGGTGCACGGGTGGGTGCCGGCTGGTTTTCCCTGAAGGGTGTCCTGGATCAGATTGGGGGTCCCCACTGGGGTGCCTGACCAGCCTGGGTGAGGGGATGATGGCTGTTTGCAGCTGGGCACACACCCTTCAGGGTGGGGGTCCCCACTGGGATGCCTGGCCAGTCTGGGTGAGGGGCTGAGAGCTGTTTTCAGGCTGGAGATGACTGAAGCTCCCAACCACTCCTTTTTTTCTTTTTTTTATTCTGGGCCAGCTTTAGCTTTGAGGCTTGGCTCCAGCTCTTAGGCCTCCGCTGCTGAAAGTAGGTTTCTGGCCTTTGCTTACAATGTAGCGATCCTACTGGCTGAAGCCCAGGACTAAAGCTGGTTTCTGGGGGTTTTTTTAGCTTCTATATTTGTTACAATGTTCAAACTGCAGGCTCAGAGGCCTGCAGCGGCCGGCGGGGAATGTTGCAGTCCTCCGTCACTGAAGCAAGCAAGCCCGATGTTCACTTTAAGCTGCCTGGCTGCCAGCCGCCATCTTGGCTGGAAGTTAATTTGCATATCGCCCTGATTAACCAATGGGAAGGGTAGCGGTCGTACACCAATTACCATGTTTCTCTTTTATAAGATTAGATAAAGGTTTTTTTTTTGTTTTTTTAAGAAAAAGCCTTAATTCCTTTATTTTCTTACTGTACACATGATTACATGTTTCCTTTTATTAAATTCAAGGTTGGCCCAGCCAGCGTGGCTCAGTGGTTGAGCGCCAACCTATGAACCAGGAGGTCATGGTTCGATTCCGGGTAAGGGCATGTGCTCGGGTTGTGGGCTTGATCCACAGTGGGGGTGTGCAGGAGGCAGCTGATCAATGATTCTCGTAATTGATGTTTCTATCTCTCTCTTCTCCCTTCCTCTCTGAAATCAATAAACACATATATAAAAAAATTTCAAGGTTGTTCATGAAAAATCATACTCTACTAGTTAGAATATCAGGGTTCCGGTCCCAGTTCCCTTACTTAGACAAATCGCTTAACCTCTCTGGACCTCATTTTTTCATCTGTAAAATGAGATTAGACTAAATTGATACATACCCATCTCAATTAATATTTTATGGATCTATAACTAGTAACCTCAGCTCTTTATTACATTACTAGGGGCCCGGTGCACGAAATTCGTGCACTGGGTGTGTGTGGGGAGGGGAGTGTCCCTCACCCCAGCCTGCCCCCTCTCACATACTGGGAGCCCTCAGGCGTTGACCCCCATCACCCTCCAATCGCAGGATCGGCCCCTTGCCCAGGCCTCATGCCTCGGCCAGAGGCGTAGACCCCCATCACCCTCCGATGATCGCCTGATCGGCCCCTTGCCCAGGCCTGACGCCTCCGCCAGAGGTGTCAGGCTAGGACAGGGGACCCCCATCTCCCCCTGATCACTGGCTCTGGCCCCTGCTCAGGCCTGAGGCCTCTGGCCCAGGAATCATGCCTGGGCAGGGGACCCCCATCTCCCTCTGATCGCTTGCTCCACCCACCACCCAAGCCTGATGCCTCTGACCCAGGCTTCAGGCCTGGGCAAGGGGACCATCATATCCCCCCAATCCCTGGCTCAGCCCCCCGCCCAGGCCTGATGCCTCGGCCAGAGGAGTTGACCCTCATCACCCTCCGATAACCAATCACCGGATCAGCCCCTTGACCAGGCCTGAGGCCTCCGGCAGAGGTGTCAGGCCTGGGCAGGGGACCCCCAGCTCCCCGCGGTTGCAGGCTCCGCCCCTGCCCAGACCTAACGCCTCTGGCCTAAGCGTCCGGCCCGGGCAGCGGGGACCCGCAACTGCAGCGGCCCCGCGATCGTGGGCTCCGCTTTAGGCCCAGGCAAGGAACCCCTAGCTCCCAGGACTGCCAGCTTCGACTGTGCCCAGCTCCCATCGCTGGCTCCACCCCTACTTCCTGCTATCACTGGCCAGGGCGGCAAAGGCGCCTGATTCTCCGATCATGGCTGGGGGGCAGGGCAAAGGCGGCCCCAGGGCTGCCTTTGTCCTGCCCCCCAGCTCTTAGCTCCCCCCTGGGTTTCCGATCACTGTCAGTGGCAGGGGGCTTCTTCCTGCTTTCCCTTTCACCTCCCTGCATTGTGCCTACATATGCAAATTAACTGCCATCTTGTTGGCAGTTAACTGCCAATCTTAGTTGGCAGTTAATTTGCATATAGCCCTGATTAGCCAATGAAAAGGGTATCGTCGTACGCCAATTACCATTTTTCTCTTTTATTAGATAGGAAGGATGCTGTTTCCAGAATTCAACAGTAAATCAAATCACATTCTGTGATGGAAACAATGTTTATTACAAAAATTCAACAATAAACCTCTATAATTGTTTAATATATTAAAATATAAAATATACAGTGAAACAAGCATTGGGTTGGATTTAGAAAGACCTAGTTTCAAAATCCAGTTGGGCTAACTTGCTATGTAACACGATCAAGTAATTTTACTTCTCTATGTCTTCTTTACTTCTCACTCTTTTTTACATGTAAATAAAGAAAATAAACCAATATATCTTAGGGCTATTGTGAGGATTAGTAAAATAAAAACAATGAGGTGTTCAGCAGATTCCTGTCATATTAACAAGTGTTCAATAACTGGTAATTAAAATATTGATGATAAAATAGTGCTTTAAATTATAATACTGCCTAGCCGGTTTGGCTCAATGGATAGAGTACTGGTGGACTGAAGGGTCCCAGGTTTGATTCCAGTCAAGGACACATGCCAGGGTTTCGGGCTTGATCCCCAGTAGGGGGTGTGCAGGAAGCAGCCAATCAGTGATTCTCTCTCATCATTGATGTTTCTCTCTCTTTCTCCCTCTCCCTTCCTATCTGAAATCAATAAAAGTATATTAAAAAAATAAATTATAAAACTATTTGCATACTTTAGACATTTTTGTAATATATAATGTAAGTAACATTATTAATATAAATTAAAACAATCACCACTCTAAAAGTATCTCTCTCTACAAATTTTAATAGACAAGAATTTCATTGTTCATCATGAATGGGGAGTTAGGTAAGAATATTTCCTAAGTGTCTATGAAGTATAAGCCACATAAAATAATAAATGCTGCCAAAACCGGTTTGGCTCAGTGGATAGAGCGTCGGCCTGCAGACTGAAAGGTCCCAGGTTCGATTCCGGTCAAGGGCATGTACCTGGGTTGCGGGCGCATCCCCAGTAGGAGATGTGCAGGAGGCGGCTGATCGATGTTTCTCTCTTATCGATGTTTCTAACTCTCTATCTCTCTCCCTTCCTCTCTGTAAAAAATCAATAAAATATATTTTAAAAAAATTATAATAATAATAAATGCTTTATTTCATTTAATTTACACAAGTTAACCAGGAGGCAGAGGGGAGAATTGAGTGCTGGAAGGCAGGGTGAGAGACATTGCTATTTTTATATAAGGTAATGAAGAAAATGCTCTTATCACATAAAGAAACCTTTTGACAGGGAAGTTAGTATATTTTAATTCATAAAACACTTTTTACACAAAATATAACTGTCATTAGCCAAAGATTTCCCTGACTAAACTAATAAAGAAATCATTCCTTTAAATTGGCATATAAAGAGAATACAAAATATTTCAAACACCATGCTGCAAATTACATATAATTCCCCCAAAGAAAAGATCCAGTAACTACTAAAGAGAAAAAGTTTCAACTGAAACTAGAATACCTCATAAATAACTATACACTTGAGAGCTTTCATTTGCTTTCCCCTATAGCTCTTGGAGTTAAATTATCTTTCATCATAAGAGAAAAACACACATACACATGACGGACTAGGAATCTTTAAAGTGGTAAAACTTTCTGAATGAAAATAGGAAGTTTTCATTAATTTTTCCTGCCTGCATGCATTTAGTTCCCATTATCTCTCTCTCCTTGAACATCTTTTCTTCTTAATAAAATTCTACCTATCCCTTAAGCCAGTTTAAATTTCGCCTGCTCTCTAAAGCTTATCTTAAAGTGATCACTGTCCTCCTTTGAAGTCCTATATAGCAACCGCCTGTACAATTCACTTAGAAACTGTGTGTGACCTCAAGCCATCCCTTCCATTGCAGTTCTGAAATATAATTTGAAGCCTGAGCTGGTAACTTCTCATGATTGTCTTAGCAACTGAATTTAGTTTCTAGAGTGCCAGTGTCAATTCAGTAGTCACTAACCACATGTGGCAATATACATTAAATTTAACTTAAGTCAGTCCCTCAGTTGTACTACCCCAATTCACATGTGGCTAGTGACTATCATATTGAATAGTTACCAAAAACATATATAACATTTCTATCATCTCAGGATGCATTACTGAACAAAGCTGTTCTAAAGCGTAATTGCCATGTCCAATTTTTTTTGCATATACAATCGTTTTTAACATAATAACTGAATATGGTAGGCACGTCAATATTTAATTTCATAAAGACAAATTACTGTAGTGGCAGAGATGGTCCTACAAACATGTTTTATTTTGTTAATAATCTGTTAATAATTAGAACACTTATTTTAAAATTTAGAACATATCTCCCAATAAAACGCAACAAGGGCCCACATAGAAACAAATGACTACATCTGAGAAGTGGGTGCCACCAGATGCCTTTACATCTGCTTACCCATCAATGCCAATGCCACAATATATTTATGGCCATTACACTCACCTCCTTCATTGATTTATGCTATGTTACTGGCCTAGACCCTTGAAGGCATGTTGTGACCTCTCCTCTATACTCTATGGATGACTAAAATTTATTTTATTAATATTTTTATTTATTGATTTTGAGAGAAACATCAATTTTTTGTTCCACTTATTTATGCATTCATTGGTTGCTTCTTGTATGTGCCTTGACAAGGGATGGAACTGCAACCTTGGAGTACTGGGATGATGCTCTAACCAACTGAGCTACCCAGCCAGGGCTAAAAAGTTTTTATTAAGTAATACAAGGATTAATTTTGATCAGTTTTCTTTATATTTTTATTGATTTCAGAGAGGAAGGGAGTGGAAAAGACAGAAATCTCAATGATGAGAATCATCCATTGGCTGCCTTCTGCATGCCCCACACTGGGGGATCAAGCTTGCAATCTGGGAATGATCCCTTACTGGGAATTGAACTGTGACCTCCTGGATCATAGCTGGACGCTCAACCACTGGGCAATACCGACCAGGCATTGGTCAGTGGCCAGGCCTTGATCACTTTTCTAAAGCTGTAAGTACTATAGTTAGAATTATACGGCTCCATTTTGAAATAGAATCCTTTCAACAATGCAAGCCCCTATGTAAACTGCTCTTTTTATATAAATGAAAGGGTTTGGTGTTTGTGTGTGTGGTTTCTTTTTTTAAGAGAGAGAGAAAGGGAGAGAGAGATAGATACACTGATGAGAGAAAACTATCATACATCGGCTGCCTCCTGCATGCCCCCTACTAGGGATCAAGCCTGCAACCTGGGCATGTGCCCTGACAAGGAATCAAACCAGTAACCTCCTGGTTCACAACTGACACTCAACCACTGAGCCACACCAGCTGGGCACAAAGAAAAGGTTTTGAATAAGAATTTTCATTGGTGTCTAGTTGGCAATACCTGTATCATAAAAACTGATCTCCTGTCAGGGTGACTCAATAAACGTCTTAATACAATTTTTTTAAATTAATTTTTAAAAGTTTCTCTAGGAACTACTGCAATGCCGGTATCTGATTTAACTTCACAATACTACCACAATTCATTTGGTCATATCTGATTACAATAGTGGGTACACAATAGGCATTCCTATTGCCTGAATTAATAAATTACATCCTTGCCTTGATATGGGGGGAAAAAAAAACTTGCTGTAAGTATCATCAGATAACAATAAAATGTTAGTATTAAAAAAGTGAACTGCGAAATTCTGGTTTGGTAGCTTTTTCTTGAATTCGATATCTGTTATTTGTTTCTGCTATTTGAGTAATAGAAAATCTACAGCAAGAGAAAAAAAATTCATTTAATTCTACCTTACTCTTGATTATTGAAGTATTTTTATGCTATCTACACATATACTAAATTTAAAAAATTATCTACTTTCCTTAGCTTTTAGCCACTTCTCATTATTATATCAGCTCATTAATTGTAACAGTAGTAAGCCAAGAGTGGCAGAAAATGAAAGTTTTTGTTTTACAAAGAGCTGGAATTTGAACTGCTATCCTTTCTTAGCTCAACTCCAATAATTAAGCCTTAAAAGATACCCATTCCAGAGCTGCTTATTATTAATATCACTCCTTTCTCTTTCCACAAAATCAAAATAAATAGGCTAATTTGTTATTTCTTACTATTCAAAATGAATTGTTTTAAACGAATGCAATAACAGGTAAAGTTTAGGCGTTTTTTAATGAGATTAGATCCATTTTCTATTTAATTTTGAAAAGAAATGCATAAACTATCATTTTTAGAAATGAGGAATTTTATTCTTTTAGCTTACAGTCTTTCAAATTATATGCTGAATGAATTAATATTTTTTATAGTTACTTAAAAAATGCTAAATTTGAATGAATTTTCAAGCTCAAGCAGTTATTCAGCAAGTTAAAATAATTTCTAAACATACTCAGCTGGTTCAAAACTCTTTCAAGCATTAAAAATATCTTGTGGTATCTTTTAAAGAGTAATTTTAAAAGACAGGTTAACAAACTGGTATTCATAAAAGCATACAATGAATCCAAAACAATAAAGAATGCCTCTCTCTCTCTCTCTCTCTATAAACCTGTCCCTCCAGTTCCCTAAAGCTGACAATTGAGGATGTCAGGAAAAAAAAAAAAAAAAAGGTTTCATCTAATCTCAGCGCTTGGTGGCTCAGTTGGTTGAGCATCATCCTATACCAATGACGGCGAACCTATAACACGCGTGTCAGAGGTGACATGCGAACTCATTTTTTGGTTGATTTTTCTTTGTCAACAAATTGCGTACCGCATAGAAATCTCTAAGACATACACCAGGGACCGCACATTTTTGGGCAAACTTATTTAAATCATCATAATGTACTTTAGGTGTTGTTTTTCAATAATTATAACATTTTTATTTACAAAAACAATTAAACAATTAAAATTCCTAGTACTTTAACATATGGTACTGTGTAAAACATTTTCCTCTATGAAGAGGGACCAAACAAAATTTACATAAGTATCTAGATTTGCTCCTTTTTCCATGGGCGTGAAAAACGAGAACACTCGTGAGCGGTCCTTAACAGATGGCGGAAGAAACACGAGAAAACTCCTGAGCGGTACGAAATGTGTTAAATGGCATTTAAATATATAAAATAAATATCAAAAATATAAATCTGTGTTTTACTATGGTTGCAAATATCAAAAAATTTCTATATGTGACACGGCACCAGAGTTAAGTTAGGGTTTTTCAAAATGTTGACATGCCGAGCTCAAAAGGTTTGCCATCACTGTCCTATACACCAAAACACTGCAAGTTCAAATCCAGGTCAGGGTACGTATCTGTTGGGGCACAAGAGGAGGCAGCTAATAGATGTTTGTCTCTCTCTCTCTCCTCTCTATAAAATCAATAAACATGTCCTTGGTTGAAGGTTAACAAAAAAGGGAAGATTTTAAAAGTTCTCATTAAAACAAAAAAAAAAATTGTAACTGTGTGGTGTGATAATGTTAACTAAACTTATTGTAGTAATCATTTCACAATATATACACACTTCAAATAAATTATGTTGTATATCTAAAACTAATGCAATGTTATGTCAATTATATTTCAATAAAAATAAAATTAAAAAAGAATATAGAATTCCTAGGATAAGTTGTTTTAAGATCTCAATATGATGTCCAGCTGGTGTTGCTCAGTGGTTGAGTATCAACCCTTGAACCAAGGGGTCATGGTTTGATTCCTGGTCAGGACACAGGCCTGGGCTGCAGGCTTGATCCCCAGTGCAGGGGCATGTAGCGGATGAGCAGAAGGTAGCCCATCTGTGTTTCTCTCTCATCACTGATGTTTCTCTCTCTCTCACACTCTCCCTTCCTTTCTTTGAAATCAATAAAAAAACTTATTTTTTAAAAAACCAATGAACCTTTTAAAAATGTTAAAAAAAAGATCTCAACATGAAAAAATGAGCCAAATTACTAATTATCATTTGCTGTTTTCTACGCCTTGAGATCAAACTCCAACTCCTAAAAACGAATGTAATTGAACATACATGCCCCTAAGTAAGAGAATGATGGATACAAAATATGACTTCAAACTTAAAACTATTTTTCTGTAAATTTTTGCTGCAAACAAATACAAAGATTTATATATTTTTAATACCTTAAACTTCTAAGAAAATGATTATCATTTACTTCACTTGAAAACCAGTTTATTTAAAATTCACCCAATACAAAGTATTTTAATACTCTCCAGGCAGAGTCTGAACAAAATCCTCTCGACTCACTGCAAAAACATATTTAAACAGACATAATTACTTTCTAAACAAAACTAATAAATTTCTATATTCAAATGTAAATAAAATGTTTCTTTAGCTCACAAGGGACATTTCTGTCTTCTCGAAATTCAAATTATAGAAGTAGACCTATGCATTTATTATCCAGCACTATTCAATAGAACTTTCTACAATGATGGAAATATTATATACTAGAGGCCCGGTGCATGAAATTCGTGCATGGGAGTGGGGAGGTCCCTCAGCCCTGCCTGCACCCTCTGCAATTTGGGACCCCTACACCTTTTTCTTATCTAGCTAACCTCTTCACATTTTAAAAATCAACTGAAACACCACCTACTCTAGGAAATCCTCTTTGAACAAATCTCTTTACAATCTGTACTAAGTATTTTCATAGTGTATCATTCTTTTTCTTTAACAGCAACTTAGAATGGATGCAATGTGCTTCTCATTTTTGCATCTGAATTTTTTCTTCTTGCTCTTGTAATAGCAAAGCTTATCCAATTTACATTTGCCCTTCAAGGGCTTATATTTGGCTCAGTTTCTAGTTGGCTCCCTGCTTTCTTTTTTTAAGCAAAAATTTAGGTTGTGATAGTAAGCCTCACTTGTAATCAAGCCTGTAGGTCTCCCTATCTGAATATTTCTATAATACCTATTACTTTAGCAAAACAGAGATAGTGTTCATTTATAGAAAATAACAATAAATGTCACCTGATCATTTGATCTTCTAGTAATATTTTATAGCAAGATGTATTATTCTATTAATTTAACTATTACAAAACTGAGATGTGCAGAAATAAATCACATTGAACAATACAGAATGACTCAAACATCAAAGCATAGTACCCTTGGGGCCTCCCTTGTCCTGTGCCTCAGAAATCATAGCATATTACACAGTTCACATGGAACTCAGTTTCTTTTAAAATAGGAAGGGATCCCATACTCATGAAGCAGCTACTTCCACACATATTTTTTTTATTTAATTCACAGCACATACTCTTTGTACTAATTGTTGGAAAATCATCCTAGCAATTCCTCTGTTCCTCTCTGTATTGTTGCCTTACATTCTGATGTCATTACTGGGCTTTTATCATCCACTCGCTCTAAGAACATTGTGAATTATTTAAGGGTAGAGATCATGACTTGAACTTGTGTGTTCCCTGTCATGGTGCCTAAATACTCAAATGCCATCCAGTCCAAATGACTGTGATGAGAGAGGCCCATCGTTGCCAGAGACCTCTGATTTTTATTTAAGGGGTCTCACTTGTTCTGTGCCTTTACAGAGGAGTGAGTAGGGGCTGAGGGAATTTGAGGAAACCCAGACAGAATTCTCCTCCTAAAAGAATTTGCTAAGCTGGCGCCCAGGACCACCGGGCATTTGTTCAATTAAAACCTGGACACACAGCAATAACAAAGGCACTGGTCGCCTACTGCTAATGCCTAGGGATCAAACCCCAGCCTGCAGGAACTCACCCCAGCAATCAGGACTCTGCGCTGGGTGGACCTGGGTTGGTGCTCCTAACACTGGGGAGAGGGAGACTTCCCGTGGCTGCAGGCCAGAGGCCCCGGATTCCAGCGCCACCCACCCGAACAGGTCCATAGCGCAGGCTGGTAAGCGGAAGGGCTTCTTCGCCTGGGATCGCGGGGAGGCGTGACCTGTTCTGTTCACCCCAAGACTGACTGCGGGGAGACCTGTTCTGTTCGCCCCGCAAGTGACTGCAGGGAGGCCTGGCCTGTTTTGTTCGCCCCGCGAGCGATCGCGGAGAGGACTGGCCTGTTCTGTTCACCCCGCGAGCGATCCAGGGGAGGCCTGGCCTGTTCACCCCGCCAGTGATCACAGGGAGGCCTGTTCTGTTCGCCCCACGATCGCAGAGGCCTGGCCTGGACTGTTCACCCCATAATGGGCACTGGGCTGGGGGCCGTGGACCCAGGCTGCTGATTGGCGCCTGCGCACGCGGCCACGGGGTGGGAACATCCGCTTGGCGTCTGCGTCCATAGGCCCGGAGTGGCCAGGGGCGTTCTGGGACCCGGCTGCACAGGGACTATGAGTGGGCCTACAGGCTAGGAGCGGCCTGGGTCCTGAGGAAGTTCCCAGGACCCAGGTCACTTGGTGCCTGCTTATGCAAAAAACCCGCCATCTTTGTTGGGTTAATTTGCATACTCTCCTGACTGGCCGGTAAGCGTAGCAGAGGGACAGTCAATTTACATGTTTCTTTTATTATATAGGACTAGTAGCCTGGTGCACAAAAATTTGTGCACTTGGGGGTGAGGGTGAGGGGTGGGGCCAGACCCCTCAGCCCGACCTGCATCTTCTGTCATGTTCCGGGACCCCGGCCACTCCTGCCATAGGCACAGGCCTACAGGCTTGAGGCGGCCTGGCTCCCGAGGCCCCATTTTATCAAGAGAACAAAGTCAGCGTTAGTTACAGCCCTCACCGAACCCAGTACACTGCATCTGTGCATACAACTGCCTCGTTCATGTGCCTGCTTCGCCCTACTGAATTACTAACATCTTGAGAACATAGCTCTGTCTTATCCTGCTTCAACTTCAGTGCCTGGCCTGGTGCCAGGGACCTGAGAGGTCTGCTGAGTGAGTGAATAATGAGTGAGTGAATGAGTGAATGAATGAGCGAGTAAGTGAATGAGCAAGCAGCTAAGGGGCAGAAGTTCCGGCCCCAATCCTGGCTGCCTGAAGCCCACACAGGAAAGTTCCCACCCTGCTCCCAGCGCCTGGTGCCCCTCTCCTGGCTGCATACTGAATTACTAACAACTTGAGAACATAGCTCTGTCTTATCCTGCTTCAACTTCAGTGCCTGGCCTGGTGTCAGGGACCTGAGAGGGTTTGCTGAGTGAATGAGTGAATGAGTGAATGAATGAGCAAGTGAATGAGCAACCGGTCGGGATAGTTGGCACTCCGCTCTGGGCTGCCTGACACAAACCCCAGGCAGTTCCCGCCCTGCTCCCAGGGGCCCCACTCCACTCTCCCAGCTGCATAGTTTGCGCAGGGCAAAGGCGGCCCAGGTGTGCCTGTTGGCAGATCCATGCATTAGAACCTGCCAGCCATGGATCCCCACGGGAGAGCCATTTGTGGGCGCAGCCAGAGGCTGATCTGTGCATTAGCACCCGCCAACCCGGGATCCCCATGGGAGGGCCGTTTGTGGGCGCGGCCAGTGGCGGATCAGTGCATTAGCACTCGCCAACCCGGGATTCCTGCAGGAAGGGAGTTTGTGGGCGCAGCCGGTGGCTGATCGGTGCATTAGCACCTTCCAGTCACGGATCCCTGTGGAGGGCCGTTTGTGGGCACAGCTGGGGCTGATCGGTGCATTAGCACCTGCCAACCCGGGATTCCCACTGGAGGGCCGTTTGTGGGCATGGCGAGTGGGGGATCGGTGCATTAGCAACCGCCAACCCAGGATCCCCGCGGGCGGGCCGTTTGCGGGCGCAGCCAGTGGCGGATCAGAGCTGCCAACCTGGGATCCCCACGGGAAGGCCATTTGTGGGCGTGGCCGGTGACTAATCGGTGCATTAGCACCTGCCAGCCACGGATCCCCACATTAGCACCCGCCAACCTGGGATCCCTGCGGGCGGGCCGTTTGCGGGAGCAGCAGGTGGCTGATTGGTGCATTATAGCACCCGCCAACCCGGGATCCCCACGGGAAGGCCATTTGTGGGCGCAGCCGGTGGCTGATCGGTGCATTAGCACCCGCCAGCCAGGGATCCCCGTGGGAAGGCCATTTCTGGGCATGTCCGGTGGCGGATTGCTGTGGTCACGCCCGCCAGCCCTGGGTCGGGTCCCATACGGGCTGCCTGCCGCCCGGGTCGCAGACAGTAGGCCCAGATGGCAGCAGGGCAGGCAGGATGGCACTGTCCTGCCCTGCCAGTGGTATGCAAATTAGCCGCCATCTTGGTTGTCAGTTAATTTGCATATCGCTCTGATTAGCCGATGGGAAGTGTGTCGGAGGTACAGTTAATTACCATGTTTGTCTATTATTAGATAGGATATTAAAGCTGTTCAACATGGCAGTCACTAGGTACATGTGGCTACTGAGCACTTAAGATGTGGCTAGAATGACTGAAGAATTAAATTTTAATATAAAATTTAAAATCTTTATGTGGCTATTGGTACTGCATTGATCACAATTACTAGTAGGTACAATAACCGCCAACAGTGCTACACTGATAAAGAAAAACATCATAGGAGCCACACAAGTATCTATTAACAGATGAGCAAATGAACAAAATGTAGTACAATGGAATATTATTCAGGCTTAAAAAGGAAAGTCTGACACGTTATAAAATGAATGAACTTCGATGACGTATATTAAGTGAAATAAGCCAGTCACAAAAGGACATATACTGTATGATTCCACTTATATCAAATTAATACAGACAGAAAGTATAAAAGTGTTTGTTATAACCTGGGGAAAAGAGATAAAAGACAGTAATAAACTAGGGGCCCAAGGCATCAATTCGTGTACCTTGAAAGGAACTGTGGGCCACAAGGCTGCAGTGGGCACAGGGGCAGGTCTCGGCCCATCCCACAGTCCCGTCTGCTGGCAGCCCACTCCCGCCACCACCACTCCCATGGTCTGATGGCACCGGCCCATTCATACCCACTGACGGGGCAATTGAGGCCAGCACCAGCAGCAGGTGCAAACAGGGCCAGCACCATCAGTGGGTCTGAACGGCAGCTGCTGCCTTGATCGACACTCAGGAGCAGAGGGAGGTGGAGAAGCCCTCAGGGGCAATCAGGACTGGCAGTCACCGCTTGCACCTGCTGATGGCACTGAGCAATTGGGAGTGGTGCTGGGCACCTGCAGCGGGTGCGAGTGGCACTGTCGCCAGCAGCAGGTGCAAGAGGCAGCTGCTGGCCCCGATCGCCCCTCAAGAGCAGGGGCAGGTGGAAAAGCCCTGAGGGGTGATAGGGGCCGACAGCCACCACTCGCACCCAGTGACGGTGCTGGGCAATCAGGGCTGGGTGATCGGGGCCGGGCACCGGCAGCAGGTGCGACCAGGGCCGGCGCCAGCAGCAGGTGTAAATGCTGGGTGGGAGCAAAGAATTTTCAGTAACCACCAGAAGCTCTCCGCGATTACAGTGACTGGCGACCCGCCTTGGTCTGGTGCTCCCACTCACCTGCTCCACCATCCATACGTGCCCCCTGGTGGTCAGCGCAGGTCATGGCAACCGGTTATTCAATTGTTTGGTTATTCAGCCATTCAGTCTATTTGCATATCAGGGTTTTATATAGAGAGACTAGGGGCCCGGTGCACGAAATTCGTGCACTGGGTGTGTGTGGGGAGGGGAGTGTCCCTCACCCCAGCCTGCCCCCTCTCACATACTGGGAGCCCTCAGGCGTTGACCCCCATCACCCTCCAATCGCAGGATAGGCCCCTTGCCCAGGCCTGACGCCTCTGACAGAGGTGTCAGGCCTGGGCAGGGGACCCTCATTTCCCCCCACCACTGGTTCTGCCCCCAGCCCAGGCCTGATGCCTTTGGCCCAGGCATCAGGCCTGGGCAGGGGACCCCCAGACCCCTCCGATTGCTGGCTCTGCCCCTTGCCCAGGCCTGATGCCTCGGCCAGAGGCGTAGACCCCCATCACCCTCCGATGATCGCCTGATCGGCCCCTTGCCCAGGCCTGACGCCTCCGCCAGAGGTGTCAGGCTTGGACAGGGGACCCCCATCTCCCCCCGATCACTGGCTCTGGCCCCCGCCCAGGCCTGAGGCCTCTGGCCCAGGAATCATGCCTGGGCAGGGGACCCCCATCTCCCTCTGATCGCTTGCTCCACCCACCACCCAAGCCTGACGCCTCTGACCCAGGCTTCAGGCCTGGGCAAGGGGACCATCATATCCCCCCAATCCCCGGCTCAGCCCCCACCCAGGCCTGATGCCTCGGCCAGAGGAGTTGACCCTCATCACCCTCCGATAACCAATCACCGGATCAGCCCCTTGACCAGGCCTGAGGCCTCCGGCAGAGGTGTCAGACCTGGGCAGGGGACCCCCAGCTCCCCGCGGTTGCAGGCTCCGCCCCTGCCCAGACCTAACGCCCCTGGCCTAGGCGTCCGGCCCGGGCAGCGGGGACCCGCAGCTGCAGTGGCCCCGCGATCGTGGGCTCCGCTTTAGGCCCAGGCAAGGGACCCCTAGCTCCCGGGACTGCCAGCTTCGACTGTGCCCAGCTCCCATCGCTGGCTCCACCCCTACTTCCTGCTATCACTGGCCAGGGCGGAAAAGGCACCTAATTCTCCTATCATGGCTGGGGGGCAGGGCAAAGGCAGCCCCAGGGCAGCCTTTGTCCTGCCCCCCACCTCTTAGCTCCCCCCTGGGTTTCTGATCACTGTCAGTGGCAGGGGCTTCTTCCTGCTTTCCCTTTCGCCTCCCGGCATTGTGCCTACATATGCAAATTAACCACCATCTTGTTGGCAGTTAATTTGCATATAGCCCTGATTAGCCAATGAAAAGGGTAGCATCATACGCCAATTACCATTTTTCTCTTTTATTAGTGTAGATGGGTACAAAGTGTCAGCTTTACAAGATGGGAGGAGTTCTGGAGACGGATGGTGATGACAATGAATGTACTTAATGTTACTGAACTGTACACTTAAAAATGATTAACAAAGTAACTGTGTATTTTACAATTAAATTTTTAAAGCATCACATTTAAACAAATAAGTACTTCTGATAGTATAGCTAACTGGAAATCTAAAGTCACCAGTAAAGGAAATAAAGTGCTTTTCAGAGATGGAAACATCAGATTTACTGAGAAAAAGTTACAGTAACCCCATAATGAATCAAGTTTTACTACAATACCACACCATGACCAAGAGCTAAGCATTTTACTTGTACAGGATCTAGCTGGACAGAATATACTGGTGCTCTTGAAAGAACTCACAAAGCTAGAAAAAGTAGTATTAAACCTGAAGTGTAGTGTTTTGATGCTTGGTTTGATTTTAGGCACTGGCAATAGAGCTGTGGTTGAGCAAGTTATATATTGAACAACAAGAAAAACAAGGCCTCAAAATATGTTCAGTTATTTGTTAATTGTATATAGTTATTTCTAACTTCCTTAGAAGATAACACTAACTCTTTATTTTAGAGGCAGGATGTAGCATAACCTTGCTGCACTCTCAGGTTATAAAGAGCATAGCAAGGTAATACTAGGATATTGATGAGAATACTAACATTAAAAACACATGCACAAGAAAGGAGGACAAAATTATCATAGATAACAAAAACAAAAGAGGTCATCCTTTTCCTCATAAATCATGTATTTATTTGGGCCCAATACTACAATCACTATGTGTTAAAATACTACAACAAAATATTTTAGAAAGTTGTTAGGTGCTACATAACCAATCACTAAATTTACTTATCAAAAATGTATCTTAAGTAAAATTCTTCTTGATTATGATATGAATATATTCATATATTCAATGAATACATTTTTCTTAGCAGAATTTTAAGGATTGTCCAACTAGTCAAAAGCTTTTCAGACAGATGATAAATATTATCTTAAAATTAGAAATAGCATTTGCAAAGATACTGAGCTATAAAGCAGTGTACTAGTTCCAAGGACTGCAAATAGTTTAATATCACAGAGTGGAAGATGCATAAGGAGAAAAATCTGAAAAGACTGATAAGGGCCAGATGATGGAAGGTCTAATGTATTTTATTCCACAATCAGTAAGTTACTAAAAGCGTTTAAAGGAAGTGCTTTCTTAACCTGTATTTCCTTCTCAGAGAACAGTCCCTATCACTAGCTCACAGGAGAGTCCTTGCAGCCATATTAGCATATATTGGTATGGAGAACTCTATTCCTTCATTGTCATAGTTGACTAGATAAGGGGTACATGTTCTGTGTGGTATCAGATTTTCTCATTCAATCTATATATATAAAAGCCTAAGTGACCAACCGACCAGATGATCGAATGACCCGTCGCTATGACATGCACTGACCACTAGGGGGCAACGCAGGAGCTGCCCCCTGGTGGCCAATGTGCTCCCACAGCAGGCGTGCCACTGAGCTGACCGACGGGTGCCAGACGCAGGACACACGGCTGGCAAGTGCTGCTGCAGCAGTGTGAGCCTCTCCTGATCGGGACTGACTGGATGCGAGCCCACAGCAGGCACAGCGGGGCTAGGATGAGCAGGAGAGGCAGGTGGGAGCGGCAAGCAGGAGCTGCAGGCGGCGTTGCACTGCCGGTTTTGGCCCAATCCCCACAGGCCACACCAAGGGACCCCACCAGTGCACAAATCCGTGCACCGGGCCTCTAGTAATTTATAATTGTAGCACTGAACAAGTAAATCAGGCATTGGACTTGTAAATTAATGTAATTCAGAAATTAAAGAGTACCACTTGGGGATGACATAAAAAGAGAATCAATATACATAGGAATATAAAGAAGTATACATACTTAAAAAATAAGAGATATGAGAACATGTAGCTCTACAGAGAAAGAAAGCCTTTACTTTCCTACTTAGTCCTCATGGGACCTGACTATATGCCCTACTCTTGATTAAGTGAAATGTCCCTGTAGCTTTCCAATAAACCCAATTGTTGTTTAAGCTAATTTAATTGGATTTATATTCCCTGCATCCCTGAGATAAAACAAGGTGATTAATTCTGGTGGTTAATCTGAAGAATTAGAGAAAAATAGGCTAAAAGGGTAGAACTTGTAAATTAAAAAAAGAATTATCAAAAAAAAGTAATAGTAGCAAATAAAGACAGATATGATGAATGAAAAGGAACCAATATTGTGCAGAGTTCATGAAGCTCAGTTTAAACAAGAGACTTTCAGGAACCTGAGACAATATAAATTACCTCTAAGGATTAGAATGAGCAAGAGGTCCATGGTGCATTTAAGAATAATTTCAGAGGGACATTTTAAGGGACCAGGATGCTTTTTTTCTAGGGCAGATTTGGAAATGATGTCTGCCATGCTTGAATTTTACCCAGCATGTTCCCCTCACCTCAGTATAAAGGGCTGGAATGCACTGTTGGGGCCCATTTAGAGTACTGTCCACACTGGTGATAGTTTCAGGGTTATTTTTCCCCCTAGATCCAAGGGGAGGAAGGGTCAGCCTTAGCTAAATCCCTCCCAGTGACTGCAATAGAACCCTCCAGGTAGCTCAGGAAGGAAGGGGGGGGGGGGTTGGGTCATAAGCTGACATATTATGTAGGTAGGTATGGCCACTCACTATCTCTTCCCCATGTGAGGAGTGAAAGACGCTTAGGTAAGGACTCCCCCCCACCTCCCCGCCCCCACACACAGATGCACCCTCCCTTCATCACAGATACAGGTCCCTCAGATTAGAAGTATGACCCTAACTCCTCAGAAGCAGTGATAGCCAGGGGCAGAAGCACATTCCTCGCATCTAAGAGACTGCAGGGGGAAAACTGCAATAAAAGCGTGACCCTCCTTCCAGAGATTTTTAAAGTCCTTTTTTGTTCCATGATAATTCTTTTGTAGGGATAACATGAGGTGGACAAGCTGCATTTCAGAAATGCTGTTGTAATGGTTTTTAACACCTTTTACTCTTCTTACTGGTGCTATTTTGTAGAATAAGGAATATTATTGACAGGTTTTGTGGGCGTTTTTTTAATACATTTTTTAAAACTCAGACTTCTATTTTTGTTTTACCATTTTCATAGAAATTTTTTGTGTGCGACAGGAGTCACATAACAAGAATGGGGGTAAACTGTGCCTTGTTTCAACAGTTTTTTGTTAATTTTTGGGCTGAAAGATAAAGGACGCCTGTTGTTTACCTTATGTTGGATTAAAATCAGTATTTCTCTATTAAAAAAAAAGAATAATTTCAACAGAATAATGGGACAGAAGTCATATTTGAATAAGTTAAGAAATAAACGATAGAAATTAAATACAAATAAGAAATTCTTTAAAGGAGTATGATGATTAACAGAAGTCTGAGGGGATAACAGTATTAAAGAAAAAACATAATTAGAAAAAGAGAGAGATGTGAACTTATCTCTAGGCAGAGTTAAGGGAGAATGAAAACCCCATCTGGTCCAGGAGAGTATAGCCTTAGCAAAGTCAAACAACTTTTCCTTAAACTTGGATTTAAAAAAAAAAAAAAAATGTTAAAATGCCAAGAATAAAGAGACTAAATAAAATAAAGAGAAGAAAAGTTGAGGAAAATCTCAATGAATCCTAAGTGTCATTTAGTAGAGGCAGTGAGAAGGTGAGTGATTTGCTGAAAACTAAGGAGGAGGAATTGGTTGGATGACCCGAGAAAATATAAAAGGTTTGAACCACAACTGGGGAATGTGAGGGGATTTAGCAAGAGGTTAAGTCAAAGATCTTACTAACCCAAGGTTTCAGGGGATGCAACAAAAAATAGAAGAAACACAAACTGGTACCATAAGAAAAAAATGAGCTACTAATGATTTATGTAAAAACTAGAGGACCAATGCACAACATTCGTGCACTAGGGGTAGGGGGGCCCCTCAGCCCGGTCTGCGCCCTCTTGCGATCCGGTACCCCTCGCTCCTTACTGCCCACCTGCAGCAGAGGCAGGAGAAGCTCCTGCCACCACTGCTGCGCTCGCCAGCTGTGAGACGAGCTTCTGGCTGAGCAGTACTGCCCCTGTGGGAGCACACTAACCACCAAGGGGCAGCTCCTGCATTGAGCGTCTGCCCCTGGTGATCAGTGAATATCACAGTGACTGGTCATTCGACCGGTTGATTTGCATATTAGGGTTTTATTATACAGAATTACTTCAGATATAACTTATTATATAACCTAATATGATGTAATCTTAATTTCTAACTTATAAAAATTAAGGCTATTCAGAAATATTTCTCTCCTTAAAAAGTAAAGTGTTTTATCTTAAATTTACATTATAAGATATACGCTGAGTGGCCAGATAATTATGACCACCTGACATTTGTAGGAAAATTAGCTATAATTTCGTGCTGAAATTCTAGAGGGCCAGACCATTATAAATTGGGAAGCAGGTTGTTTACCATGACAATAGAAGTGATTTTTTTCTGAAGATATGGGTAAACAACGCGATTTAACAGCCTTTGAACATGGGAGATATATATATATATATACTGTATATTTCAAAATAATACTTTAAAAATTATAAAATAACTCAGACCTTTATTTTACTTCATATTAAAAAAATCAACTTCAAATGTATTGACTCATATTTAAAAACAAAAAACAAAAAAACAACACTTCAAAACTCTTAGTAGAAAATTCGGTGACTATTCCAGAGTAAGGAACAATTTCTTAGACAGCATATACAATAAAAGAAAAGATTAACAAATCTGACTAAAATTAAAAAAAAAATTTTCATCTAGACAGCACAGCAATGACAAAAACTCCATTTAGGATTCCAGGTTTGTCAATATCAGTAAATTTGGCAAGAGAATAATAATTTCTGGTTTATAACCAATATTAAATCTGACCAACTCCAGCACTTTATTGACAAGCTATGCACATATCAGAATAACCAATTCACATATAATTCTATACTTGGAATCTAATTCCCTTCAAATAAAAGAATAAAATATTAAAATAAAAAGTGTTTTTCATGGAAGAGATATGAAAAAGGAAAAATGAGCAGTTGAACTATTTACATATAGAATTTTAACCATTTTTTTTTGCTTCTAAATTCACTCTGAGTTAATTAACATTGAGTGTCTAGTATGTGTTAAGTGATGCAATATTTTATACAACTTTCTATGGTTGTTCATTTGGATAACTGAATCTGCAGATCATAAACTCAGTAACTTTACCCTTTCTATACCAAATCTAGAACAGAGTTAAGTGCAGGCTTGCTGACTACAATCATGTAAATGATTCTGAGTATTTTCCATAAAGGTAAAACATTTAAAACTGTCCCTCCCACCTGACTGGCATGGTTCAGTGGTTGAGCTTCAACCTCTGAACCAGAAGGTCACAGTTCGATTCCTGGTCAGGGTACATGCCCTGGTTGTGGGCTTGATCCCCAGTGTGGGGCATGCAGGAGGCAGCCCAATCAACAATTCTCTCTCATCGCTGATGTTTCTATCTCTTTCTCCTTCTCCCTTCCTCTCTGAAATCAATTTTTTAAAAAAGAAAAAAGTAGTAAGTAAAACTGCCCCTCCCAAAAACTCCCTAAAAAAAGTGAAAAAACAAGTTACAAACTGAGAAAAGACAGTCACAATATAAACAAAAGATTAACATGACTATAAAGAACTCTTATAAATCAATGAGACAAACAGAAATATCAACAAGAGACATGAATAGGAATTTAACTGAAAACAAAAAGGTCAGTAAACATAAAAAGAAATGTTCTACATCAGTGATAAGAAAATGCAAGTCTAGAACACAATGATAGAGCATATTACACTCTTCTGATTTGTAAAAATTAAAACATAGTATCAAATGTCGAAGAGGATTGGATAAGGATCTTTTTTACCTCATATATTGCTGACCTATATAATAAAAGTCTAAGCAACCGTTATGGCAGAACAACCAATCGCTATGATGCGCACTGACCACCAGGGGCAGACGCTCAATGCAGGAGCTGCCCCCTGGTGGTCAGTGCGCTCCCACAGGGGGAGCAGGCGCTCAGCCAGAAGCTGAGCTCACACCTGGCGAGCGCAGTAGTGGTGGCGGGAGCCTCTCCTGCCCCCATGGCAGCGCGCTAAGGAGCAGCGAGCTGAGCTGTAAGGAGCAGCCAGCTGAGCAGTAAGGAGCGAGCAGGCAGACGGTAAGGAGCAAGGGATCCAGGATTGCGAGAGGGATGTCTGACTGCCGGGGATTGGGCCTAAGCCAGCAGTCAGATATCCCCCGAGGGGTCCTGGACTGAGAGAGGGCACAGGCCGGGCTGAGGGGACCCTCCCTGCCCAGTGCACGAATTTCGTGCAACAGGGCTCTACTATGAATATAAATGGGCTCAACCACATTGGAAGCTAGACATCATCTCCTAAAGTTGGGCATTCACCTACCCTGTGAGGCAGGAAGACAATGAACATAAAATTTAAGATGATGATTACCGTGGTTGATGAAAGGTTGACAAAAAAAGGAAGATGGAAAGGAGAAAAACCATATGTAGGTTAAGTTCCTAGCTTCTGGGGGGAGATGGAGAATGGTTGTCCATGGGTGCTTAGTATAATGATAGGTAATGATTAATCCAATGCAGTGTACCTAAGGTTTAATAAACAAACAAAAAATCTAAAAATGTTATGAAATTTGTTCAATAAAAATTCTGAAACAGGAATAACAAGCACTTCTATAGAGATTTACTAAGCTAGTAACTATAGGGAAGGGAAAACAATACAATTAATGTTTAAAGATATGTTATTCACCACATGTAGTGGGTGGTAAATTTGTCTTCTATATCTAAAATAAATTCCAAATGCTGCCACCATAACAACTTTCCAATAAATTAAGGTCTTTGTAAGCCAGGACGGTAAAGCTTAATCAATTAGAAAAAAAGTAATCACTGCCAAGTTTCTAAAATAGATAAATCCCAATAATGGTATATATTATGTAATTCTTGTGTAACAATTTATCTTTATAACACTAATATTTACCTTCCAATCTAAGGTATTCGTATCATCAAATACACTCCTCCTAGGCTTTTCTGTTCTTTATTTTTAACAGACAATATTTATGTACATAATGTTAGACAAATTTTGTTAGATTGTGAAAAACTGTGACAATAGAGCTAGTTTCAAATAAGGTTTCATTAGACAAAAATAAGAGAAACTGAGTGTGTCAAAGTAAATACTCTCTATTCTGCTTGTCTAAGATATTAGAAGTTATTTTTTCATTAGTATGTTTTTCCCATTCAAAATTTTAAGTATCTTTTTAAAGCTTTTAACTAGTTTTTAATTTTCTAACTTTGCTGCCAAGTTTGAACTCTGCTGTATATCAAAAGTTAATATTAAATGTCATATGATTTTTTCATACTCTAATTAGAGTAAAATTGGTTTTTGAAATTGAGTAGACATTTGACAATTGTTCAACACAACACATTTACCTAGGAAATGATGCAGAATTAACTATTCTATTCAAATATCATTTATGCTTCTTGAAGCAACATTATTTTCACCTCTATAAACTACTACTTCACTCTTCCCATTTGTTTGAAAGTATAACACATAAGAATAAACTGATAAAAGGCGTGAAAATTAACTGTTGCCAAATTTGAAAAGCAGAAAAGGAGAACTCAAGGAATCAGATGCAAAGCCTTGGAATAAACAAAGAATGCCTACAAGGTGCCCCTACCTATCTTTATTTAAACATTGATCAAATAGGAATAGTAGGAGTTGTAGGAGACTAGAACTAATATCTATTATACTAATTAGAAATGACAGAAAAACATGATCCATTTTAGAGTCATCACTTCATAACACGTTTCAGCAGAGATGTTTACCTGGGTAGTCAATAAAAAATTGAGAATTTATTTAAAGATATGCCTTATTTAACAAAATATGCAGATTTATTTAAGAGCAGCAAGAATCAAATCTAAGCTGAAAACCATATCATACTAATTTATTATTCAGAGTCTATGCTATGTATCATTGTCTATTACTAAGTCCATACTGTACTCACCACTTGTTTTTCTTCTTAACTGTATCTCAAAGTACTGACTCACAATCGAAACATTTTGAGATTAAAAAAAAAAATCAACAAAGCTACTTAAATCTGCTTATCTATAAAAAGTGGCAAAAATTTTGTCAACCTATAGCTATTCATATCTTAAAACTCTGTGAACCTCATTTCCCTTTAAAAATTCTAGTAAGTAAAATGAGATAAAGGGAGGAAAATATCAAATCAATATGTTGAACATTTTAAAATTACACAATTTAGTATATTAAATATATCTCAACAAAAAAGAAAGGAAAGGGAGAAACAGACTCAATTATGGGGCTTATAGGTTGGAAAAGTTTGTCAGTTATCTCTGAGTGAGAACTATGAGCAAATTTTCTTTTTTTGTGTGTGTGCTTCCTACATTTTCCAAATTTTCTACAGTGAACATGTATCACTTTTATAACTTGAAAAAATTGTAAAATCTATCTTACCCATCCTGCCCACTTTCTCATACTACATTCCCCCAACACACCTGGAAATTTTAATCCTCCCAACACAGTCCTTTCTAGCATCACTGCAAAATTATATGCCACCTCCCAATTTCCCATCAAACGATAAAATAGCAATGTAGATGTAATATAACTAGTGCAGAAATCCCTTTTGAACTTGTCAAGGGAGTATTTTTTGAGACAAAAGATTAGAAATGTAAATTAAAGAAAACAAAGTAATTTCTTATGTCAATGATTATAATCAAGTTCTCTTAGAACAGTCAAGGCATTTCTCATCCTAGGTGAAAACTGGTGCCTTCTCATCAATGTACTGAGTATCTACTAAGTGCCAAACATAGCTTGGCTATACATAAGCTTAATTTTTTAAAGCTAAGTTTATCTTACGGATAACCTACAGAGAAATGTAAAATCTTTAGAAAGTTTTGGGCAAACATTTAACAACTTTCATCAGAATCAATAATTTTTAAGTGAAAAAAAACCTGCAAAAACTTAGTGGTACTGTTATTCCTTGTAGAACATCACACCTATTCACCATAATAAAGCACTGCCAAATTACAGACTACCAAATAGAATGTGAAAATCATTTTTCCTTGTTATAGAGGTGCCTAACAAGTAGTCTGAAGTTTGTATTCAAGCTAACTCTGGTTAATTACGTTTGGCCAATTTTTAGAAAGTTTACACATCTACCACATTGGAATGCAAAACATTTATGGACCCAGAGAACTGTGGCAGCTTAAAGAATAGTGTAGTGGGCAAACATATAGATCTGAATTCAAACTCAAAGTTACAATGCGACTGTGGAGCATCCCTGAACTTAATTTCTTGATCCGTAAAATGGAAATAATACCCACCCACCTTACTGGACTGTTGTAAAGAATAAGGTGTACTGGTACATAAGCGTACCAAGTGCAATGTCTGACATACAGCAAATAATCAATAAATGTTATTGTTTTACTCTCTGCTAGAAAGTAAAAACCATATCTTGTCATTTTTATATCCTTCAATATGGCTTTAGTAGGTACTCACTAAATGTTTCTTTAAATGAATCCCTATAAATTTAAGGCTAACTACTTCAACATCCACTTGAGCAAGTCAGCTCTACTAAATAAATTCTGCTGAGAATGGAACTTCAGATTCCCAGCACTTTATCAGGCATTTTGATGGAGATGAATCCCCATTAATTGACAAGGTAACTTTACTAGTATGTTAATATTTGGGTCTGAATTCTATAAAATTTGCCAACATTTTCATTTTGAGATTCTTTACATAGTTTTAATTAATCCAGTTTCCTTGAAAATTAACTTCTTTGGCCTCACAGAACTAGCTCATTAAGTTTCCTACTACATTTCAAATTTAAAAAAGAAAATAAATTGTCAATTAATTTTATATTTCTAAATAGCCTATTTTAATTTTTACTACAGCAAATAAATGTTCTTCCTTACACTTTGAAGTCTTTAGCCATCAAAGTTCGTGTGTAAACATTACTACATAGAAATATTATAGTAATTAACAAGACAAAGTACTGTGGTTTTAGATTTTCTTTGTCTTCCTATAACCAAAGGTTATCAATAATCCAACTCCAGTTCAAGTACTAAAGTACTGCAAATTCTGCAATATAATTTGAAAAATAATTTGAAAATGTTAAATATATAATGTTTCAAAATAAACATCAATTTCATTAAAAGTAGGTAACATGTAACTTTCAGAGTGAAACAAGTATTCCTGAGACAAGATATGGCAAAGTAGCAGTTTTTAACTACTAAACATAAATCTTTAAACTTGGGACATAAATTACAATTTAAATACTTAAAATAGCTTGGCAGAGAAGCATTAAGATCTACATACTAAATGACCTCTTAATTTAAATAAATTCAAACTGAGAAGCTTTTAAAATATTGGTTCTACCAGCAAGTTTGATAAATATTTAGTATAGACTAGTTTCTTGACCCAATGAAATAATAAAATGTTTGAAATGATGGAAGTGCCTGGTGAGGCAAATTTTATCACCATTTATCTTAAGTACTGATATAATTAATCTCAATTATTTTAATAAACATTATACAGTTCAAATGCATTAGAAATGGGAGTCAAATACACTAAGAAAAATGCCCTGGGTATATATGACAACCTAAAAGGTAACACTTAATAAAAACTATTCTTTTTCTGGGTTACATTTTAGTTTATTTAAACTAAAGACTTTAGATATTTCCTTACTTTGGTCCCATTTTTAAAACAGTCATATTTAAAATTTCTTATTTCTCTAACTTGCTTCCTTGTTATTGTCAAAACTGATTATTATTAAAAGTTCCCAAACGTTATATTTTAATACACATAAAAATGTTTTCAGGCCCAGTGTCTTTCATGCCAACTGTCTATAAAATACAAATTAGGATGCCAAATATTATATAATTCTGAAGCCACTCCAAAGCTCCTGTCATTTTCGTGTGTGTGTGCGCGTGTGTGTGTGTGTGTGTGTGTGTGTTTTCTGAATAGGAACCTATTCATATTTCAAGATTAGGCAATGGAATGCATTTCCGATTGTGCCTCAAACAAACTTCATTTTAAAAGCTCATGTAAATTAATAAAACAATAAATTTCATTCATTTCACAAATGTGGTATGCTGTAAGACCTCCTTATAAAAAGCTAAGAATAGCCGAAACCGGTTTGGCTCAGTGGATAGAGCATCGGCCTGCGGACTGAGGGGTCCTGGGTTCGATTCCGGTCAAGGGCATGTACCTAGGTTGCGGGCATATCCCCAGTAGGAGATGTGCAGGAGGCAGCTGATCGATGTTTCTCTCTCATCGATATTTCTGACTCTCTATCTCTCTCCCTTCCTCTCTGTAAAAAATCAATAAAATATATTTAAAAAAAAAATAAAAAAAAAGCTAAGAATAATTTAAAAACTATATAGCAACATATTCAATCATACGAAATTCAGCTTTGCATTTCCAGAGGATTCCAAGTTTGCAACAGTTCATTGGTATATCTTGCTGAAATCTCTATTTTTGTGGAGGAAATACCAAGTATTATGATAATACTTTCAAACCTACATCTTTCACTTACACCTTGCGTATGCAGAGATCTATTGAAAAACACATTTGAAAGGCAAAAAAAAATTTAGCAGCTGCAATAATTTTGACATCAAGAATCAATCCTTCAGTGTCTAAACTCAGTCTTTAAAAAAAAAGTAACTGTCCAATGCACTAAAGAAATAGAAGTATGACTTTTTTTTTCCCTTCTCTTAGAAGTCTATAAGACGACTACATTAAAACGAGTCAAAGTAAGTTTAAGTCAAAAAACAGGCATGAAATTTTAATCCAGATGTAAACATCTCTGGAAAACTCCAAAGTAATGAACACTAGATCCAACAGGGTAGCGTAGAGCCCTAGAAACAAAAATCGTGCCTACACGATCAGATACTTAGCTGGAAATGGGAAACAATAACATTGCTACTGGACACGGACTTAGCTAATTAAGGGACCCCATCTGCTCTCCTCTCCTGCAGGCCTGCGGTGCCCAGCATTTTCCCTGAGTCGACTGCCCTTCTCATTTGTAAACAACTTCTGTAGCTTTTTCTCGGGTGGTCAAACGGGAGGGAAAATGAAAGTCCGAAAAGCAACAGCATCTAAGCTTCCGAATCTGAGCACGGGAGTCGCTGAGAAAGGGGGATCCCATATATCACTTAGTAAAAATAGAAAGAAGAAAAAGGTGGCCCTCGAATTCGAGAAAAGAAATACAGTCACCAGAAGAGGCTGGTGAAGTAAAGCCAGCATTTAGTAAGACACGTTTTTTAAAAAAAAAACACAAAACCAACAAAAAAAAACACACACACAAACTTGTCTGGGGGCTGGAAGTTACGGGGCGCTCTTTGTGCGAAGTCGGAGGGGAAGGGGAGGGACGAGAAAGCAGCTCGGGAGTCATTCAAAGGAGTTGGAGCAGCGGAGAGCGGCGCGGCGCGGCGCGGGCGGGGCGGGGCGGGGCCGGGCGGCGGCGGAGGGGGCGGCGGGTCGGCAGCCCACCGCTCTGACACCGGGAGGGGGCGGGGAGCGGGCCGCCCGGGGCCGGGAGACGGCGGACCGCGGCCGCGGGCAGACACGGGTCCCTCCGGTAGGTGATGAAGGCAGCGGCGGGCCGGGCTCTGGGCGGGGGAGGGTCCGGCTCCCGAAGGAAGCGGCTCCCGAGAGACAGCCCCAAGTTCCCGCACTGAGCGGGCGAGGGGCGCGGCGGCCGCAGGGCTTCCATGGGCCCCCGACCGCGCGCCAGGTTCCCCCCCGCTGCCTCCCCGCCAGCGCCCCGCACCCGGGCCGCGGCCCTTACCTGGAGCTCCGTGAGCAGGATCTCCCCCCGTTCGGGGTTGGACGCCATTGCACTCCGCTCTGGACTCCGCACCTGGACGCGACCGCCGCTCGCGAAGGGAGAAGGCGGGACGGGACCGGGGAGGGGGGGGGGGGGGTGAGGAGCGGAGAAAGGGAAAAACACACACACAAGAAAAAAAACCCTAGGGCTTCATGGAGGCGCAGCCCCTGCTGGCGGCGCGGCTTACTCCGCCCGGTTCATGGAGAGCGGCGGGGAGCGAGGGCACTCATAGCGGGCTCCCCCTCGCCGCCGGCCCGCCGCCGCCGCCGCCCTCCCGCGCCGACTCCGTCCGCCCAGTCGCTCCCTCCGGGCGACGCCTGGAGCCGCCTCTGGCCTCTCGTCGCGGGGCGCAGCGGCCGCGGCTGTAAGCTCCTCCTGTCGCACCATTTAGCTGTCACCGCGTCGCAAAAGCGGCCTCACTTGGCGGCCGCCGGGACACGTGACGGCCGGGGTCGCTGCCGCGCGCCGGGCGGGAAAGGTGGGGCGGAGCGGCTCCGACCGGAGTCGGGGGCTGCCGGCGGACGCGGACGCGGTGAGGACGGGAGGAGAGCGCCGTGCTCGCCCTCGGGCGGCGGGAGGAGAAGACAGCGCGCCCCGGCTCCTGCTCCGTGCAGCGGCCCCCGCGGGGACCGCCCGAGCGCGGAGCCTGCTCGCTCTGTTTTGTTCGCGGTCTCCCCAGCCCTCTTTTTCGTTTCTTGCGGAAGATCAGGCCTCACGTAGACTGTCCCCTTCCTCACTCCCACAACCGAACAGTTTCGGAACTCAAACCGCATAGGTTATTCCCCCGCGCGCCTTTGGACCCGTAAGGGGCATAGGGCTCCTCTGGGGTGTGGTCTGCACTTTTGAAGAAACATAGCCGCTCGCGATATCGGGCAACTTTTAACGCACCGTCTTTTTTGAGAGCGAGCTTTTCCCAAGCGCTGAGCTATGTTTTTTGTCGGTGGAACAGCACAGAATTTAGGATTTAATTAGCTGGCTTCTTGAACTGTTTTGGCTGAATTTAAACTGAAGGAGGGCGGGGCGGGATAAAAGCCAGGAAAGGGAAAAAAGCCAACTCTCCTTGGTGTAGTAAACATGCAAGCTAGCCTGTTAGTGACATATAGCTAAATAGTGTAAATTTAGGGGTTGTTTTTTTTTTTAAATGACTGTATAGTATCCAGGAATGCCCATAAAGTCTCCAACAGGTAGCTTTTGTTTTGACTGAGCACTGAATAGATATTATTCTAGGCAATTGCCTACCTGTAGATGATCGGAGGCTGAAATAGTACATGGCTTTGTTAAAAGCTGCTTGGGAGAAAGTGATAGGGATTCCTTAGATAGCTACCTCAATAATGGCTTCGTTGGCATGCTTCTTAAGAAGTATGTATACCATTATGTTCTTGTCTTACACTCTGTGTAAGATCTGTTGGACTTAGGCTGGTATTTAATTTTTGTCTTAAGTCTCATGCATTAATTTGACAAACATTTATTGAAGGTCTGGAGTTCTGTGACCAGATTTTCTGAACTCCAACTCATGACAGGTGAAAAAGAATTTTTCTGGTGTGTATTTCAAAAGTTTTTACAACTATTTATATGTTTAATGCATTGCCTTGGTTGAAAATAATAATTAAAATATATGAAATAACAACTCTTGGGAAAGCCAGATTATAAATGTCCTCCCTGGTAACTAAGAGCCAGACAGAGAGTGTTCTAAGGCCCTGGAGTTAACGGCTAGGATTACAAAAGAGTTCTTGTCCCTGGAGTGATTGAGTCCTTTAGAGAAACAGACTGAGGTCCAAACCAATCTGTTTCGATAATGCAATTTTAAATGGTATGAATGAAATGTTAGGGGAGCACTGCATGTGATAAAATATACATAACAAAACTTACCATCTTAACAATTGCAAGTGTACAATTCAGTGCATTAAATGCATGCAAATGTATTTGGCTTATTTTTGCCTTGCCTATTCCAGAATGGATTTAATATTGCTGGCATGCACATAGTAGCTGCCTAACAATGATGGAATTTAAAATGACCTATGTAAGGACTGAGAAATATAGTCAATGGGTATTCTTTTTAAAAATAAATTTAGATAAAATACAGAAAACATTCACGTTTTTAGCACCATGGAGTTTTAAGTAGGAGGGAAAAAGCCATAATTTACTTAGCTAATTAGGAACATGGCAATTTAGTGGCAGAAATGGAGCCTAGAACCTAAATCTCCTAATTGCCAGTCCTGTGTTTCTTTTAACCTAGACCATGCCACTATAAGTACTTTAAACGGAACTCAAAGCATTATATACCCTCTCAAAATTTTTACCTTAGAAAAACACTTAAAATTTTAGATATTTCTAATGCTAAAACAAGTATTGATAATAATTTTAATTGTATATATCACATGTAAATGTAAACAACAAAAATAAAAGTTTTTAAAGTTATAGGAATTATTTCTGAGACCAGTTATGCTGGAAAAAGTAGTATAATACAAAAAGGAGACCAAGACAAAATGAAAACTGCTTGATAATCTGGAAAATGTAATGGTTTAAACAGTAATTAGTTTAATTTAAGCTAAAAACTGCTACCCATCTCATAGTCTCTGTTCAGGGCCAAGGTAAGGAGAAGTAATAGTACATGGAACACACTTATCAGAATGAAGCACACTTGAAAAAGTTTTCATGGAAACTCATATCGTGTTGATTCAGATGAGTTGTATTCAGTCCCTATTTGCAAGTGTTTTTAGGGAATCCTAAGTGTAGTTCATCTGAAGTTATGTTCTAATTTATATTACCATAAAACAAATGAAAGGTTTTTTTACACATGTCCATATAAGAAGTTAAAGACCTCAAATATATCTGGATTGTCTCACTAGTTATGCAGGCACCTTTAATTTTTTTTCATAGTGATTTTAAATGTCTTTAAAAATTAGAAATTACCAAACATAGAAATAGTTTCAATTAAAAATTTGATAGAAAGTGTTATCTTGTATTTTTCTTTTTAAAATGAAAAATCTTACAGGAAAAATCCTAGTAGCATTGAATTTCATTATTTTTGTTTTGTTTTCTGTGGTATTGGTGAGAAACAGACTTTGAGATAGTTAGATGATACAGGGAAAGGATCAAAAAAACTTTACTTTGTGAACCAAACTGTTTTTATTGCCTTGCATTTGTTATTTCCCCCCTTTTTTTCCTTAATATTAGTAAAGTGGGTTGTTGTTTTTTTTCCAATTTTAGCTTATCCCAAAAGCATTTTTAGAGAATCGAAGGAAGGTAATTTTTGGTGTTGTTATTTTGATGTTAGTGGTAAAAAAAAAAGAGTAACCCCATACTCCTAAGGCAGCCATAGGCAAACTACGGCCCGCAGGCCGCCCGTGGGCCGGATCTGGCCCGTTTGAAATGATAAAACTAAACCCCCTCCCCCCTACCCTTTTATGTAATGATGTTTACTTTGAATTTATATTAGTTCACACAAACACTCCATCCATGCTTTTGTTCCAGCCCTCCAGTCCAGTTTAAGAACCCATTGTGGCCCTCGAGTCAAAAAGTTTGCCCACCCCTGTGACCTAAGGGATAGTAGTGAAGTAGCAGTGGTAATCAAAGTCACAGATTACCAAAGGAGAGGCAGAACTCAGGGAGACAGAATCAGAATGACTTAATCACTCTTTTCTTATTTAAGAAATCCCTTGTAGGGATTGTTCCTTTGTGTACTGTATGAGGATAATTTTCAGAAGAAGATAGTTAAAAAAAAAAAAGTCAAGAACACAGAAGAGTAAACTAGTTGTAGCGACTGTAGCAGATATTTTCTGCAATGTCTTCTCAGCCCACATCCCCTTCTCTGAGAATTGCCCCTATTACCAGAGAACAGGTCTCTGTAGCCATGTTGATTCTGATTGACCTAGAAATTTCAGTAACCTTGGGGTGGACCATGATAGAACATCTCCAAGCCAACAAAATTCTGTTTCCAAGAATCTGGAAACAGAACATTGGAATGTTGATTAACTGGTGGCCCTGCAGTGTGAGGTGTTACGGTTCCAGGGCTAGAATGGCCATTTTCTGCCATATGTACAAAGATGCAGAAAAATCTACTCTTTGGAAAAGAAAAAAGTTCTTCCTTCCTGTCACTGAGAATATAGTGCTGATCAACGCATACCTGATTGCTGGGGTCCAACCCCAGCAGGTCCAGGGGTCCCCAAAGGTGTGGAAGGAGTCGGCGAAGAAGGAATGACACGGAGACAGCGTTCAGTTGATCAGCAGCCTAGCCAGGATCTCTAGCCAAGTTCTGGTCAGGATCTCCAGCGAAGTTCTGGTGTTTATTGTCTTGTTACATCTGTATTTATACTAGTTGATTTTAATCCTGTCAATATCTATTGCAAAGGTTAGGGCGTTTCTTATCTCCATTCCAGGGAGTAAAGATTATGTAGCTTAAGCATGATTGTTTATAGTTAAAGTGATTAACTACCCGCCTGGCACTTAGTTAAGGGGTTTTATCCCCTCCCTAACTTCAGGGAAAAATCCCTACCTGGGGAAACAACCTTTCTGGGAGAGGTGACCTTGGTTAAAACACACAGCGCTAAGGGGAGCAAACATATTAAGAACAGTATGCTATATACGCCAGGTCCCTTGAAACATATGCTGTGCAGATGTTTCTTTCCTGTAGCAACTGTGTCAAGCAGCAAGGATGGACCGGCTTCCGGCACCTGATATCTGTCTTCATGGAATTTTTAGTTTAGCTAAGGAGACATAATGACAGAGAAGGTGAATTCAGGGGGCTTTGAATACAGGTCAGGCAATCCTTTCCTGAGTACTTCACAGGTAAGTTGAGGTCTCACTGGGGAGTAAATGTTAATTAGGCAAAAATATGTGTTAAAGACTTTCCAAGGAGACAGAATAACAGATAAATGATCTAAAATGGGAGGGAGCATTGTATAAGTACTGAAAGGCTAGTGGGGCTATAGCAAAGAGATGGAGCAATAAGCAAGAACTTATAAGCCATGTGTATCAGTATGATAGGATAGGTTGTGATGAGTAACAAATGATTCCAAAAATCTCGGTGGCCTACAATAAGCTTTGCTTATCTCTTCGTGCAAAATGCCCACAGCTCTGCTCCATGTCTTCTTCACTGTACTTGGGCTAACAGCAGTCTCTATCTGGGATATTGCCATTGTCGTGGCAGAAGGAAAAGAAAAGATAAAAAGCTCTGCTAATGTGCAAACAGAAGCAGAGGTGAGAGACTATTTCTCCCAGGAAGGTGGAAGAAATGTAGCAGAATTGGTTCTTGATGTTTTAGCACTTGCTTGTTCTAGTCTGTGGGAAGTTCAGCTACTCTATACTGTGTTTCTTCCTAGGTTCTCTGTGTTCCCATAATCTTTCCTTTTGTTGAAGCAAATTTTGTGTATGTGTGTGTGTGCACGTGCGCTTCAGCAACCAGCTCTAACAAAGCCATTCAACCGAAGTAAGAATCATCAGAGAGTGACACCACAATTCTGGATATAGGGTAGAAATAAGTAGGACCAGCAACACTATTTAGTGCTGTCTTCTCTCTCAATGACTCCTTCTCTATCCTGTCTACTTATTATTCCCAAAAGATTCTAACACCAACAAACATACAAATTATAAACAATAAGTATATATTAAACCTGGTATGAACCTTCCCACAGCATTTTGTTGATAAATCTGTTTGGGTACTTACATTTCCTTGTGGTGTCTTGTAACATACCTTGTTCTCCTTCTAGACTTAAAGCCACTAGTGAGGTTACATGAATCTTATGTGGCCTAGTAGGGTGTGTCTTATGAGGTGATGTTGTGTGTGTGTTGGGGGGGCGGTTCTATACGTATTACAGAAATATTTTAGGATAATGCTCAGCTAGGGACTCTTTGTCCCTCAGAAAATTAGGTAAGTTTGCCTTGAATGCCCACTTTTTTGGTTCTAAAGTCAAGAGCCTGTTTCCCTAATCTAGTTTTTCTGATTCTCTGATGGGTTGTTTACACATGCTTGCCTCCTTTTCTCTCCCACACAAACACTTCCCCACTGCCTGTGCCTATATTGATATAGACCTAAAGCTCGACCCATGACCAATTACCCGAATATCAACTCTCCTCAAGAATTTATGAATTCTTTAACTTGGTACCAAAGATTTAAGAGGGGTCACACTATATAGTATACTAGGGGCCCAGTGCATAAAATTAGTGCACTCAGGGGGTCCCTCAGCCTGGCCTGCACCCTCTCACAGTCCGGGAGCCCTTGGGGGATGTCTGACTGATGTCCGTGGGGAGCGGGCCTAAGCTGCCAGTTGGACATCCTTAGCGCTGCTGCTGAGGCGGGAGAGGCTCCCACCACTGCTGTTGCACTCACCAGCCATGAGCCTGGCTTCTGGCTGAGCGGCGCTCCCCCTGTGGGAACGCACTGATCACCAGGAGCAGCACCTGCATTGAGCACCTGCCCCCTGGTTGTCAGTGCGCATCATAGTGACCAGTCGTTCCACCATTTGGTCAATTTGCATATTAGCCTTTTACTATATAGGATGATGCTCTTTATCCTGAATCTGGGACTACCTCTCTTTTCCACTCTCAGTAGATTAACAAGAAATTCTTTTCCTTTTCCAGGCTGTTACAGTTTAACCATACTTAGATTCTTCTGATTCTCAAGTGTTATTCCAAATAAGATCGTTTGGAAATATCTCCTCAAAATATACATGTTCTTCTGAAAGGGATACCAGAAAACACCATTTTCCAAGCTTGGTACATAATCAAATGAATGGTAACATTTTGAATTTTATGTATTTGAAGTAAAGAAAAATAAAGTATGTTTTAACCACTATTGAGAATTTAAACTTTTTATTCTAACCCTCAGTATCCCTTGATCCTCTTAAAATTATTTAAAACTCCAAAGAGCTTTTGTTTATGTGAGTTATATCTTCTGATGTTTACTATATTAGAAGTTAAAGCTGAGAAATTTTTAAAACACAAGGATACACAAGCTCATTTTATTAGCCAACAGAGTGATGACCTCATCCCGTGTCACACAGCCTCTGAAAAAACTCTATCTTACACCTGTAGGAGAATAAGAGTGGAAAAGGCAAGCGACATCATAATCTATATTATAAAAACCCAGTGGCCAAATGCTGTAATGACCAAAGACCAGCGTGGGTGGGCAGAGCCGTGCGATTTCGCATGCTGGGCTTCTAGTATTATAAAAATAGTTTTAACCTTGCGGACCAGACCTCCTGGACCATACTTTGAGAACTGCTGTTCTAACCTATACAACTGCCTCTGGATTAGTACAGTTTCTCTGCTCGTGAATATGGAAATGTGACTTCTTTGTTTCCAGAGTTTAAGATCTATTACATGCCAACATAATTACAAGCTGCTGGGCATTTCTAGTGAAACATCAATGTGGTACATGAGAAATGTTGGCTATCCTTGTCAAAATGAAAAAGGAATAGAGAGATGAAAAAGTTTATGTAAAACATGACTATTTTACTACTAGTGCTTCCTCTAGAGCAGCAGTCCTCAACCTTCTGGCCCTTTAAATACAGTTCCTGCCCTAACTGGTTTGGCTCAGTGGCTAGAGCATCAGCCTGTGGACTCAAGGGTCCCAGGTTCAATTCCGGTCAAGGGCAAGTACCTTGGTTGCGGGCACATACCCAGTAGGGAGTGGGCAGGAGGCAGCTGATCAATGTTTCTCTCTCATCGGTGTTTCTAACTCTCTATCCCTTTCCCTTCCGCTCTGTAAAAAATCAATAAAATATATTTTTTAAATAAATAAATAAATACAGTTCCTCATGTTGTGACCCAACCATAAAATTATTTTCATTGCTACTTCATAACCGTAATGTTGCTACTGTTATGAATCGTAATGTAAATATCTGATATGCAGGATGGTCTTAGCCGACCCCTGTGAAAGGGTCGTTCAACTGTCAAAGGGGTCGCAACCCACAAGTTGAGAACCCTGCTCTAGAGGAAAGCTCTCCTGCAACTGTAAAATGGCAGAAAATAAAATCAATAGGTACAAAGAATTAATATTGGTTATACCAAGCATTTTAAAGGGTTTGGGAGGTGAACAACAGGGAGGTGGCTTTCCCTACCATCATTTCTTAAGCTCCCAGCTATTATTCATTAATACATATTTACTATCTGAATTAGGGTAAAGCTAAACTTTTTTAACAGACACCAAACATGGTTTAAAGAACACTGACATTTGTTACTCCCTCATGTATAGGATTATTAATCCAAGGTTATTAGTCTGGCTCTGCTCCACGAAGCCATCTAGGGACCCAAGTGTCTTATCTTACCGCTCTACCATCCACCATGGTGTTATTCTCAACTGCAGCCTTGAAGCTGGGTCAAAGAACTCCATAATCTGCTTTGTGGGAAGTAAAAAAGAGCCTATGCGTTAAGGCCCAGGCTCAAAGTTAACATATTTGTGACCCCATTCTATTGTAAGAATATAGTCACCTAACCACACCTAGCTTCAAATGAGGCTAAGAAATGTGCTCTCTGACTAATCATGAGCCCACCCACAACTGTTTTACCGAACAAAAGGGTCAGGGTGGATTTTGATGGACAATTCACAGTATCCATCACATAGCTTTATAGTCAATGATTTTTGCAAGCAGTAAATTGTTCTGCTCAGGCTTTAAAATGCAAGCTTTCAACCTGTAACTACCACATTCTCTAGGATGTTGAATAAATATATTCATTGTGTCAGTTAAAAAACAAAATACTTTAACACTCCTAGCAAATCATTGTTCTCTTGGCATGAGCTTCCTAGAACCCAGCCACCATTCTGTGAGAAGCCAAAGCCTTGCGGAAAGGCTATATGTTGGTGTTCTTGTCAACAGTACAGCCCAGCCTTCAGATCATCCCAGCCCAGACACCAGACAGGTGATTGAAGATACCATATATTCTATTACCATACCAAGCTATAGTAATAGATCTTCTAGTCTCAGCTATTCCAGTCCCCATCAATTCAAGTCACCAGATATTGGAATCATCCTATCTGAGGCCAGAGACATCATGGAAAGAGACAAAACAACCTTACATGCCCTATCCAAATTCCTAAACCATACAATTTATGGGCATACTCAAGTGGTTTGTTTGTTTTAGGGTGGGAGAGCAATAGATACTCATGGCAATAGATAACTGAACATACATTCCAAGCTGGATATTTAGAAAAGACCACTTCTCAAATTCATTGATAGAATTCTTCTGTAATAGTTCATTTAAATTCTCTAAACTGATCTATTACAAAGTTTACTTTTATAATTATTCACTTCTTGAGTGAAAAAAAAACACATAGCAGACTTCTGTAATCACAGAATCTAGTATATATGTAAAGCTCCATTATGAGTATAAAGTACTTGATGAAAACTTGTTTGATAATTTTGTTATTTATAATACAAGTATATATAACCATTTTTCATATTCATACATGTAGCTTATTAAGGTATGGCTGAAAAGATGTGCAAGTTCTAATTAAAAATAAGTGCTACTTATAAAAACAACTTTATATCACTTTATAAAGT